>NW_012115633.1:4041742-4103589 GCF_000951035.1 Colobus angolensis palliatus | reverse complement strand
CCCATCATTCTCAGCCCTAAAACTCCTTAAACTGATAAGCAATTTCAGCAAAGTCTCAAGATGCAAACTCAATGTGCAAAAGTCACAAGCATTGCTTTACAGCAACAATAGCCAAGCAGAGAGTCCAATCATAATGAACTCCCATTCACAACTGCTACAAAAAGAATAAAATAGCTGGGAACGCAGCTAAACAGGGATGTGAAGGACCTTTTCAAGGAGAACTAAAATAAGGGAGGACACAAACAAATGGAAAAACATTCTATCTTCCTGCATAGGAAGAATAAACATGAAAATGTCCATACTGCCCAAAGTAATTTATAGATTCAACGCTATTCCTATCAAACTACCATTGACATTTTTTCACAGAATTATTAAAAAAAAAAACCTTTGAACGTCATATGAAATAAAAGAAGACCCCATAAAGCCACAACAATCCTAAGCAAAAAGAACAAAACTGGAGGCATCACACTACCTGACTTCAAACTATACTACAAGGCTGCAGTAACCAAAACAGCATGGTACTGGTACCAAAATAGGGACCCTTTTTGACTGATGGTTTAAGTCTGTATTTTTTTTTTGTATGCAACCCTAGAAGCCTCTGTCCATCTAGCTTTGTTGTCAGCTAATAACAAAAAGACACAGTCCTTAATGACTTGAGCCAGTAACCATCTCATCATTTGCCAAAAGCTTTATATTTATATTGATGTAGATATTCAAAGCTTCACATGTGTACCATAATCTCTATTTCTTTTACACTTTCACCTACATTTCCTTTGTGTGTGTCCCATGTTTTATTTTGTAGAGTTACAAAGTATAGGTGAAACGTAATCTTCTGGACCTTACCAGTGTGGGGGAGTAGATTTCTAGTGACAGATTTACTCTAGCAGTCCAATCTCCCTAAGATTTGAATTTCTTCCTTACTTTAAACCAGTAAAGATCTATCATCTTCAATTCACCAACAGTGGGCAATATGTTTATAGGTGTTTCACCCAACCAATCAACTAAGCTGCTAGCACCTTTTCTAATTCATTGACCTACAACATTAAATGGAGAATTTCTACTTAGTCGATTTATATCAATAAATTTAGCTTAATCCATTTTTATGTTTCTTGCATCATTCAATCCTGTATTTATAATATCTATTCCCCAGAATAGAATAGAAATCTATTCTGGATTTCTGTTTGTATAATTAGAAAACTTCTGGATTTCTGTTTGTATAATTAGAAAACTCAAGTTAGTACATTTGGAGTACAAAGCAATTGCTCAAGTGTCACACTTTATACCTCACATTTAGGGGTGTATGGGGACTTGAGTCTAGTGATGAGTCTAGAAGCAAAGAAAGTTGGTGGACATGAATCCTAAAGATAATCAGTATCCTACAGATAATCCTAAAGATAATCAGTATTGTCCTGCTTAACACCTGCCTCAGGGGAGACTGTTATTTTTTCCTTAGGTAATTCTGGATTAATTCCTCAGATAGAGATGAAAATTGTTAACACTGTGGGTGGAGAGACCACTACCAATGGGAATAGAGTAAACACTGCCACTGGGGGTGGTGAAGCCACCTCTGCTGGCAAGAAAAGTTTCATCAGAATTTAGAAACTCAATGCTCTAGTTTAATTAGGGTCTTCTCACACATTTACATCTCAAGTTATAGGATCCCATCCTTTTCCCACCAATGCCCCCATTTCAACGGTAGATACCTTGCAAAGCTGAGAATTCAAATTTTGTTTTAACTTACCATATATCATTAAGAGAATTTGTGTTTGATTCTCAGAAATTTCAACCCTGTGACTGCAGTAGAGAAGATTTCCCTGCAGGGCAGACATGGAAGCTTTTGTACTATTTTTGTTAATCCAGAGACAAGAATTGTCTTATCCTTTTCTTTCATCATTTTTCCAGCAACATTAGAACCAACCAACCAACATCATTATACTCTTTACTGTTCCATAAATGTTTGAAAATATTGTTTACAGATTCACCAACTTCCTTGCCTTGAACAAGTGCTTGATTAGAAGTATCATATCCAATGCAGATATTTTGCATATCCCTCTAAACAGATCAAGCCATGAATGATCAGTGTTTTGTCTACTATTGAAAGTAGAGTCTTTAACATTTTGAGGTCTAATCAGATTAGGGAGCCAATTCCAGAAACCTAGAAACCAATTAAGAAAGCTCATCCTTAAATATCTCCTACTCTAGAATCAACCCTGATACCAAAATCTTTATCAGTCAGGGCTCTCCTGAGACAGAATCAACAGATGATAGATAGATAGATAGATAGATAGATAGATAGATAGATAGATAGATAGATAGACAGACAGACACATACATACATACATACATACTAGAGAGAGAGAGATAGAAGAATGAGGGGATCTGTTAGGGAAATTAAATCACACAATTATGGAGGCTGAGAAATACCACGACAGGCTTTCTGCAAGCTAGAGAACCAGGGATGCTAGCAACATGGCTTAGTCCATCTAAAAATTATCAGAACCAGAGAAGCCAATGGTGTAACTCTTAGTTTAAGGCTGAAAGTTTAAGAACCCAGGGGGCCAATGGTGCAAGTCTTTGAGCCCAAAGGCCTGAAGTTCTGATGTCCAAGACCAGCAGAAGAAGACTGTCTCAGCTTTAAAAATAACAGAAATTCACCTTTCCTCTAAATTGTGTTCTATTTGCGCCCTTAGCCATTTGAAAGGTGCCCATCCACATTAAGGACAATCTTCCTTACTCAGTTCAGTGATTCTAGCATCAGTCTCTTCAGGAAAAACCCTCACAGATATGCCTAGAAATAATGCTTTACCAGAAATCTGTTTATTCCTTAATCTGGTCAAGTTGACATATAAAATTAGCCATCCTAGGAGATGTTTGGATTCATTTTTCATTGTTTAAATAATTAAAATAGAAGTTCAGTAAACCTCTGTGATCAAAATGGCTTCTAGTCATGGTATGATATTCCCTCATTATATATTTAGTTCACCAATGTCTTTAAAATATTTTAAATATTTTTAGCAAATTGATTTAGTGTTATTTGTTTATAGTAAGAGAGTTGGCTTTATTAGGTCTTATACCATTATTGGAAATTGGGAGCACTTATTTTACTACCTCTTTGCTGACCTTTCTTTACTCTTAAATTATAAAACCTTCTATGACAGATAAGATATACTCCAAACTCTAAAAAGTATTTATTCTAGTTTTATTTCTCATTTATGTATTCACTATGTAATGTCATCATTGAGATCTTAGATATACCATAGGACACCAAGGGACCTAATTTCTCTCTTGTAGAAGTTTGTTTATCAAATGGAATACATGTCGGGGGAGTTGTGGCATCAAGAGAGAAGTCAGCAATGGCAGTCAGGGAAAGATATATAATCTATCTTGTGTCAAATAGTAGAACAAGATTTTTCTGCAAATATAACTCCTCTAATTCTGCTTATTCATTTAAAGTTCCATCACTTTCAGCTTTCTTTATGCTCTGGCTCACACTAATTGTAGAGCAAACTCAGATCGTATATGCTCACTTTATGTAATTTCTTGAAATCATTCCTAATGACTTCAATGTTCATCTTAATTCTTTCAGAACTAACAACATTTAATTTATTGCTATCATCATTCTGTACTGGCTTCTTATTAATATTGTTCTATACTAGATGATATGATGGCAGGGTACTTTTTTCCCTTTCCACCAAACAAGAAATTCAGTATGATAAAGTTAGAATACTAAACTAGGATTCTAATGCTCTCTCCTTAAAAAATGAAACTCTTCAGTCTTCTAATTTCAAAAATTAATGAAAATGTATTTTATTTATTCCATTTATTATTATTTACAATACATTTTATGTCTTTGTTTAATTAATACTTCTATCTCAACAAACTATCACTTTATTTTACTTTAAAAACCAGTATTTTTTATATCCTTTGTACTTAAAACATTGACATGTACCACATGTTATGTAAAGTATTTTTTATGCTGTTAGCACTTTTTATTCTTTACACATATGAAGAATGTGTGTGTCCTGGCTGTTCAGCAGGTGCTGCTTTTTAATAATTTTCTACACCTGTATTAAGTTATCTTTAATAAAGGGTTTAGGACATGTACACGCTCACAGTGCATACTATTGGGTGCCAACTCCAGCCTTAGATATTATAGGTTGATTTTGGTTTGCACAGTTTTTGTTTGCTTTGGGGGTTCTTTATGTATGCACTGGCATCTGTGCTGGTAATTTATGAAGAAATTGGTAACTAGGTGACAGGTCTTGTTGACTTTTAGTATGTGATTCTTATGTTATTAAGGAAACATGTTATTTATCGGGTAAAGATAAATTCAATTTTACATAAGTCAACAACTTGATGGACTATTAAAAAGCTATAATTCATCAAGGTATTAATTCCATATAGAATATAATATTACATGTGAGAAAAAACAATTTATTTTATGCATATAATAGGTAAAGGGTTTACTGCATAATGCAGGTTAAATTATAATACTGAGTTTTATTTGACCATTGCCTCACAATCTTCATACCCTGTTATCGGTTATGCAGTGTCCAAGCGAAATTCAAATTGAATGCCAATAATAAAATTTGAATTTGAGAGGAAGGCAAGTGATTTTTTACTTCTCTCCTTTTTGCCCTTTCAGATATGAAAAATAGCTTATGCATGCTGGACTTAACCGTTAGGTGATGGGTTGACAGGTGCAGCAAACCACCATGGCACACGTTTACCTATGTAAGAAACCTGCACATCCTGCACATGTATCCCAGAACTTTAAATAATAACATATGTGTTCAAAGAATATCTACATATTTAGAGCAAACTCACTGTTCCAAATGTAGCAATCATCCATTTCTGCCCAGGACACCTTTAGAGAATATTATTAGGTAGCCTAATTTTGTATATTGCAATAGTAATGAGATATATTTTTGATAAGTTAGAAGTGAATCAAAAGGCTAAAATAAATTAGATCAACTGAGGCAATTTGAAATTCTATAATAAACAATAATAATTATAGAAAATTTACAATATATTTATCTGTTTTGCACGGTATTTCTAAAATAAGCTCTGAAAAGCACAAGAGTGTTAGTTGTAGAAATGAGCAGTTGTACATACTCTAAACTAATTGATAAAATAGTGCTATATATTTACACTTAGTTTTTAATATTAATGTATTTATAATAACTTTCTCCTAATCCATTCAAAGATAAGGAAAAAAAGTGAAGAAGTACCACTATATTTTCATGTCATATTGGTTTATCCCCTTCAAAATATTGTATAATATTATGTCATACTAAAATGATATATTACATGCATCCTGCCCTGAATGTCATTTTAAATTTATTGAATAAGAGCAATTTCTTAGAATAAATAGAAACAATATGAAAATGACAAAAGTAACAAGTTGTAATACACATTTTGAATTATTTGGTATATCTAAACTTGGCCAAGTTATATTTAAAGATTTAAAGATTTTTAAAGTGATTGTGAACTTCCTCCACTAAGTAATTTAAGATTCTAGTAGAAGATGGATACAGATGCTACATTCCTACGTTATGGTTGTGTGTCACTGAAATAATCTGGTGCTTCTAAGGAACTTAGAGCAGTCCATGACTATGTGGAAATCATAGATTCCTCAGTCCTTCTTTATGCTATTTATTTTACTGCCCCATCCCTGTACTTATTCTCAAATCTAAATTTATTCACTCAAAGTTAATTTTTTTCACTTGTGACGTATAATTATATATTTGGTACCTTTCTAGGTCATATAAAATAATAATTCACATGCAGTTATTTATTTATTTGTATTTTTTTTTTTGAGATGGAGTCTTTCTCTGTCACCCACGCTGGAGTGCAGTGGCTGGATCTCAGCTCACTGCAAGCTCTGCCTCCTGGGTTTACACCATTCTCCTGCCTCAGCCTCCCGAGTAGCTGGGACTACAGGTGCCCGCCACCACGCCTAGCTAGTTTTTTGTATTTTTTAGTAGAGACGGAGTTTCACCGTTTTAGCCAGGATGGTCTCGATTTCCTGACCTCGTGATCCGCCTGTCTCCGCCTCCCAAAGTAATTTATTTTTATCCAGGGTACCATTGATAAATATTATCAGATGGCCTTGTTATTGTATTAGATGAAGAAGATCAATAGTTCTAGTAAAGTTGCTCAGCTACCTGGAAAACCCCATAAAAACACAATTACAACCACTATAAACGAATCACTTTATAGTCAAAACTCAACCAAACCTTCAACGTGCAGGTGCCTGGGAATTAGAAATATCTTGGATTACTAAGGATAATCATTTAAAATGAGTATTCGGTCACACAATCAGGTAACGCAAGCTATGTTAGTACTATCATTATTCTTGACAAATGAAAATGTGGATACTTGTTTCCCCGAACTATCAAAATGTGAACTATCAAAATTTATTAGAAGTATGTTTACTCTGAAGAAAAATAAACATACTGGTATCAGTGATTTTCTCTAATCTTTTCAGCTCTTCCCTAGTTTCCCATTTTTCTAAAACATCCTCTTTTAATTGCAATCTTGCAATTAATAATCATAAATTGAGCTTATTGTTTATCAGCCCTAATTAAAAACAATAATCACGGGAGTCTAGATGAACATAGATCTGTCCCCTAATAATCTAGTGGATATACTGGTGAATTCTGACAGCTAGAAAAATCATCATTAAACTATTTCTGTGTCACATCATTTTTACTTTGGGGAAAAAATACTTTTAAAATTACACCTATAATTTTATCAGTCTTTGCTCATCATGACAGATTAACTTCAAAGTATATTGCAGAGCAGTTCTCTAGGGGGCCTTGACCTGACCCAGTTCCCCTCCCACCTGTTTTGCCTATAGTTCTGAAGAATAACTGTGGAATGTGCTAGGAATGCAATATGCTAAAAAAAATTTGAAAATGGGGAGGAACTGGTTGGAACAGTCCAGGTTTTCTTCCATCCCCCACTAGAAACACGATATTTTTCAATGCTTTCTCCCAGTAGTTCATACAACTTCAAGGGGTACTTCAGCTGTGGTGCAAGTGGGGTGCATGTAGATAAGACCTGTACCTGATGGGCTGCTTTTTTGAGCATGGGGGTGGACGGTCCAGTGAATCCTAGGTTTCTGTTGTCCCTTGCGCCTATCCGTGAGTAATAAACCTGCTTCATGTAAGTATTTCACTGGACTCAGACAGGTTGGTAACCAGCACATGGTGAATCTACTTCACATATATCATGCAGAGAGTCTTTCAGACCTAGAATATAAGGAGGGTTTTTAAAAACTAGAATATAAGAGGATTGTGCCTCCACCACACATAGGTATCACCATATCTGGCGTTGGATGTTGATGGAAAAAATTATTTCATAAAAATGCTATCTAATAGTAGAAATAAAGCCACTGAATTTTACAGAGAGGATAGATTCACAACTGTTTGAAGGCTTATTATTCATTGTATTTCAAATCCAGAGTTCCCAATCACAGTTTACTTAGCACAGAAAGTTCATCAATTTTTAAGTAATTAATAGCTTTACTTCGCTTGATGCTCTCTCCCTTTGCTGTACATGTTCATTATTATGGCTGTCAATTATCTTCTTAACTGATGATTTTAATAAAGGTAGCTCTACTATTAGCAAATTGCTCAGAAGCTGCTAATAGCTCTCTAGAGTGCACTTGTCTCACCCCTATATCTGCCACCTTATCAAAAGGTCACATTAATTATATCACCCTTATGGAGAGGAAATCAACATGCCAGTCAGATGGGCTCACAATTGTGCCGCAGGTAGAACATAAGGATTAAATCAGGTTTGTTTACTGTCCCAAAGTAGCCCATTTACATTTAGCCCTTGTAAATGCAATTAACACAAATGAAACAATAAATCACACTTAGATTTATGAGTTTACTTTTTGGCAAAAGGCTAATTTGCTATTCTTTTATGTTTATAGTTACTAGTAAAATATTGTAAGTCATCAGATGTTGGTTAAGAATAGTTTTTAAAAATCTTCATAAAATGGTTCCAGAAGAGTAAGGGTTTCATTGTGCCTTTCATTTATCATTTCAATGTTTTACTAATTATGAACATAAATTGATTTTTAATAACCTTCTCTCACTCTTATATGCTCCACATTCTTGAGATCATAGCTTAAGAACTAATTATGAGAAAAGCTAGGACACAGGCCAGGGAAACTGTATGAATTTGAATATTTCTAATTAATATTAATATGTATTACTTGGATAAGTAAATATCTTCTACCCACTTTTTTTTACAAGTGAGTTCTATGTGCCTGGGAGCCAATTTCCTATTCAACATTCTTCTGCCATGAACACATTATTTTTCACACAAGACACAACTATCCATTTGTTCATTTCACATAGTATAGTCTTTCAATACTTATTGGTGTTTTAAATTGAGAACAATGCCACAATTTATAATTATTTTTTCATTACTTTGGACAAATTGCTGACTGTGTACTTAAGTCATGGTCCCAGCAAAACAGATGGCACACACATTTTAGGATAATTTAAGGGTTAAAAAAAACAAAAACAAAAACAAACTATCATTTACACAATTAGAAGTAGATACAGGAAAATAATGAAAGATAACACAGTGATAACAGGTTTTGTGTATCTTAACCCCTAAAGATGGCAGGGGTTGAACAGGGTGAAAAATAGTTTCAGAATGGAAAGCAGAGTCAATAGAAAGTCTTCCTTAAGAGGATCTGTGACTATTGGCTGGAACACAACCAATCCCAGTACCTTGGCCAGGAGGCAGTCAGGGGTTAAACATCCTCATCTCACCCTTCTCTTTCCTGCCAATGTTGGATTCCTTTGTGGTAGCACTTCTTAGAAAAAGTCAAGGCAGACCATTGATGTAATACACATGTATCAGCTTCCTGGGGTAAATAACAGGGTAGAGAGTGGTCAAGAATTAATCTGAAGAGTTAAAATGAAGATGGTTATTTTAGAGACTGAATTCATAAATTTCTAATTGTCAGCTGGGATGAAATAGGACATAGAACTGGAAAAATCTGATATGTGCAAAGTGTGGAAACAGGCAAAGGTATATGCATTCTTAAAAAAAAAAAAAAGGAGTGAAAAACTAAGAAAGCTAAAATTTAAGGAGTTTTAGATTCCCAAAGGATTGATATGTTCGGGAGAGAAGCAGTTTGGAAGCTCTGAGTAAGCAAGAGTAAAATGTAACATCAAGTCCACCAACTTGGAATCAGGGCTACTAAGGCAAACCTCTCTCAAGAGCATCAGTCCTCTGCTATACTACTGAGGAAACTTGTCAAGTTACTAAACAGAAACTTGTAAGTTACTATTCTATGGTAATCTCTTAGGTTTATCTTCCACCAACATACTAACATTTTATTGGAATAAAAACAAAAAAGAGGTTTTCAAAAAATATTATTTTCATATACCTAATTTTTCCATTGTCTTTCTATTCCCACTGGCTCTTAAAATTTACTTATTGTTCAATGTCCAGTCCAAGTACAGATTCTCGTTGTCTTTCTAATTTATTTCCTGTAGGGCTAGTTTGTTATTTTTGACACATTTTCTGTATCACATATTTTTATAGTTCATATTGTATGTAAATTAAATTGTTGCAGATTCTTCCTATGTGCATGTCTTTGATGCACATGTACAATGAATGTTCCCAGAAAGTATTAATAAAGAATACATTTTAACTTCTTTTTAAATCACCAATTTCAGTACCAAGTAGTGTACACAGAATATATTCACTAAATTCTTACTAAATGAGTGAATTTCAAAGGAAAATGGATGATCATAAAAGTACATCTGGAAGGAAATCATGCCCAGAAAATTTATCTGATGACTGCACACACAATTTTTGCTAATATTATGCTGAAGGAAACAAGTGTGTTACAATAACATGAAACATAGTCAATGGCTGGGTTACACTTCACGTCATTCACTTGGTATTTTGGTGTGGAGAAATAATATTTGATCATAAGTTAATAGAATCTAAAATTGTCTTTGTTTGATCTTTATTCTAACTAGTGATATGAATCACACAAAAGCTGTTTAGGATCTTTTCTTCTATGGCATAAGAATATTTTTAAAAATATATTTAGCTATTCAAAAAGTACAATGATATAAACAGAATATGGAAAACTTAGCAGAAAAAACAAGAATTAGAATTAATGACATATTCAATATAAACCTATAAACCATAAAATGAAGTGCCAATCTCAAATCATTTTTAAAAACATGTGGTCTGAAATCATCAAAACTGACTTTAGAAGAAATCAATACTAAAATATTTGTCATACAAATAATTAATGAGAAGGTTATCAAAAATTTCATCAAAGAATTCCTATAATAAAGTTCCTGGGCCAAGAATTCATAGTTCAGAAAGGAAAAGAAAGAATACATAATTTCCTTAATATATAAATGGATTCAAAACAAAAACATGTAAAAACTAGAAATTACTTTTATACAGCCAGCATAAACTCAAAATAAGTGTACCTGAGTATGCTTATGCACACAGATGATGGCATATGTGTACGTGTGTGTGCACACCTCATGTGTATGCACTACACACGCAAGATGAATTCTATTTAAAACATATATGCAGCAAATCTAGTAAGAGAAAATAGCAGAAATTAAATCAACAAGTAATTATCTCAGTGATGCAGGATTTTCACTATCATATGCATATCATAGATGGATGTGATCTGTGATCATCTGACTGAGGGCACAAAAACAAATGCTTAAATGTTTCAGCATAGTACAGCATTTACATCTGTGTGCTATAAGCAATATTGAATAATATCATTGATTTGAAAGACCAAATTTAACAAAATCTTACCTATAATACATACATTTAGTCTTCCTCTTTCATTATTTAATTTTGCTATTCCATCATTATCTGGTTTGAAATAACATGGTTATCATATGTTTAGATAAATATCATATTTTTATAAGTATAGGCAGGGATCCTTAAAATTGGTAAAACATTTTACTCTTTTTTAATGTTTCTTTATATTTCCCCCTTCCACCCATCTAGTCTTCCACAGAAACTTTAGAAAGAAATTATTAGGTTTCAAAAAGTATCCAAATGGAGCAGACTGATATGGCTGTGAATTAATAGTAAAGACTGAGCATGGAGGTTCATGCCTGTAATCCCAGCAATTTGGGAGGCGTAGGCAGGTGGAGCACTTGAGGTCAGAAGTTTGAAACAATCCTGGCCAAATGGTGGGACCCTGTCTCTACCAAAAATACAAAAATTACTTGGATGTGGTGGCGTGTGCCTGTAGTCCCAGCTACTCAGGAGGATGAGGCAGGAGAATCGCTTAAAGCCGGGAGGTGGAGGTTGCAGTGAGATTGTGCCACTCTACTCCAGCCTGGAGGTAAGAGCAAGACCCTGTTTCAAAAAAAAAAAAAAAAAAAAAAAAAGAAGAGAGAGAGACAGAGAGAAACTGGAAATAATTGAGAATAATTGAGGTCTTTAAATATTGAGTTACACCATGCATTAAAAGCAATTCTCTTTTTTTTCTTTTACATAGTTAATTTTTTCTTTCACATAGTTAAGTAAATTTTAACAGATTACATTCCAATGTATTTATTGCTAATTTATTCCTAGGTAATTTGTATGTAGACATAAATTTCCTATAGTAAAATGAATTTCTTATATAATTTTCATTTTTCTTTTGATAATGTATAAGAAATGTTATTTGTTTTATGCTGACCTTATAATTAGCCCTGTTTTATACATTCTTATTAGTTCTTTTTATCTTAACCATATCATTATGATTTCTGCAATACAAAATAATCTAGATTCTTTCTACTTGATATTCACTCTTTTATGTACTTTCTAGTTTTATTGCTATTTTATTGAAAATCATCTCAAATTTTCCATTTAAAATTAGTCATAACAGGCATCCTGGTTTCCAAAATAAAAGATATCTTTCTAATGTTTTTCTTTAAACATAATATACAGTAAATATTTATTTTTAGTGTATTTTTCTGAAACTATGGAGGTAATCGTATAATCCTTCTTCCTTAATCTTTTAATATGACATGCTTACATAAATTTTTTAAAGTTGTATTATCCTTGAGTTCCTGATGTCAGTGTTTTTGTAACAGAGTAAAAGTCTTAATTTAAAAATTTCATTTTGGCATAATTCCAGACTTACAGAAAAGTTGACTTGAGAGTACCAACAATTACTATGTATCAAAAGTCCCCAACTGTAACATTATACTGTAATTCCTTTTTCATTGTCTTTTTCCTGAAAAGACGCAGACATTGTGTTCCTTCAAGGCATTCTCTTAAAGTTGTACTTGAATCAAAGAAAAAATACATAAAGAAGTTGGAAAACCTTTCATACTGAAAAATAATGATACTACTATGTACCACAATTTGTGGGATGCAAACATAGTAGTAGTTAAAAATATTTATAGTTCTTTGTATTGATCCTTAGAAAGATAATGCAAAATCAATTATCTAAACATCCACAATAAGCTACAATAACAGATTACATTAAAACTAAAGAAAGAAGAAAATGGCAACAGCAAATATAAAAGTAGAAATTAAAGACACAGAAAAATACAAGGAAAACTTGGTTCTGTGGAAGATTAATATATTTGTTTGACATGTGGTAAGTCTAATAACACACACACACATA
The DNA here is from genome assembly GCF_000951035.1 of Colobus angolensis palliatus. Lineage (NCBI taxonomy): Eukaryota > Metazoa > Chordata > Mammalia > Primates > Cercopithecidae > Colobus > Colobus angolensis. The sequence goes on along the minus strand of NW_012115633.1, from coordinate 4,090,940 downwards.
CACCAATATAAGGAATTTTTAAAACATTAGATACAGAATGTACAGAGGTGTATGATTTCTTTCCCAGATAGCTTGTGTTTTTCTAAGTATCTTATTTTTATTTATTTCTAACTTAATATGCTTGTGACCAGATAATGTACTTTATTGAGACGATGTATGACTCATATATTGTATCTTGTTAAATGTTTGGTAACATTTACCAACTGAAAAATATATATATTTTGTTAATTGGTTATAAATGTCAAATATTTATTTTTTTTTTAACTCTTCTATTTTCATACTGATATCTTATTCATTTGATGAAGTGGTGATGGAAAGGTGTTAAATTATCTTTATTTTAATAGTTTTTAGGGGAAGAGGTGGTTTTTGGTTATACGGTAACTTATTTAGTAGTAGTTTCTGAGATTTTGATGCACCCATCACCCAAGCAGTGTTCACTGTACACAATGTGTAGTCTCCTTCAGACCTCCTACCTCCCTTCCCTTCAAGTCCCCAAAGTCCATTATATCATTCTTAGGCTTTTGTGTCCTCATAGCTTAGCCCTCACTTATAAGAACATGCAACGTTTGATTTTCCACTCCTGAGTTACTCCACTTAGAATAATAATCTCCAACTCCATTCAGGTTGCTGCAAATGCCATTATTACATAATTTTTTCTTTTCATTTTTTGTTTTTGTTTTTGGAGACAAAGTTTCACTCTTATTGTCCAAGCTAGAGCACAATGTCACGATCTCGGCTCACTGCAACCTCTGCCTCCGAGGTTCAAGTGATTCTCCTGCCTCAGCCTCCTGAGTAGCTGGTCTCACATGTGCCTGCCACCATGCCCTGCTAAGTTTTGTATATTTAGTAGAGATGGAGTTTCACCATGTTGACCGGGCTGGTCTTGAACTCCTGACCTCAGATGATCTGCCCGCTTTGGTCTCCCAAAGTGCTGGGATTACAGGCCTGAGCCACCGGGCCTGGCCTATTATTTTATTTCTTTCTATGCCAGGATAGTATTCCATGCCACATTGTCTTCATTCATTGGTTGATGGACATTTAGATTGGTTCCATATTTTTACAATTGCAAACTGTGCTGCTGTAAACACGCATGTGCATGTCTTCTTCATATAATGACATCTTTTCCTCTAGGTAGATACCCAGTAGTGGGATTGCTGGATCAAATGGAGGTACTACTTTTAGTTCTTTAAGGAATCTCCATACTGTTTTCCACAGTGGTTATACTAGTTTACATTCCCACCATTAATGCAAAAGTGTTCCCTTTTCAACACATCCATGTCAATATCTATTATATTTTGATTTGTTTCTGTTGTCAATGATATCTTTCAGCAGTTTTTTGTAGTTTTCCTTGAAAAGTTCTTTCACCTCCTTGGCTTTGTATGTTCCTCAAATATACATATATACACACACATATATACGTGTATGTACACACATATATACGTATGTGTACACTGTATACGTATATATGTGTACACATATATACGTATATATATGTGTGTACATACACGTATATATATGCATATACGTATATATATGGCAGTTGTTGGAAAAGGGATTAAGTTCTTGATTTGATTCTCAGCTTGGTTGTTGCTGGTATATAGCAGTGCTGATGATTTGTGTACATTGATTTTTGCGTCCTGAAACTTAACTGAATTTATCACATCTAGGAGCTCTTTAGATAAGTCTTTAGAGTTATCTAGATATAATAATATCATCAGAAATCACTGACAGTTTCAACTCCTCTTTACTGATTTGGATGCCCTTTCTTTCTTTCTTTTGTCTGATTTCTCTGGCTAGGACTTCCAGAACTATGATTAATAGATGTGGTGAGCAGGCATCATAGTCTCAGGGGGAATGCTTTTAAACTTTTCCCTATTCAGTATGATGTTGACTGACTGTGGGTTTGTTATAGACGGCTTGTATCACCTTGAGGTATGCCCCTTCTATGCCAATTTTGCTGAGGATTTTAATCATAAAGGGATTCTGAATTTTGACAAATGCTTTTTCTATGTCTATGGAGATGATCATACAATTTTTGTTTTTAATTATGTTTATGTGATGTATCACATTTATGACTTGTATATGTTAAACCATCCCTGTATCCCTGGTATAAAACCCACTTGAAATCATTAGATTATGAATTTGGCTGTTCTTTCTAGCTATATAAAAATTTAACTTTGCATAATCTGAAGTTATATTATTAAGAGCATATGCATTTCAAATTGTTTTGTCTTTTATATGAATCAATTATTTTATCATTATAAAATGTTTCTCTTTCTCTTTTGTACTGATTTTCCTGTGAAGTCTACTTTGACTGGTATTCACATTAGAATTCATATGTTTTTATAACACTGGAACTTATTCCAGACACATGGCATAATAAGGACTACGTTTGTATTCTTGCCTTAAATAAACTAAGAAATTTTTGATAAAATATACAAACCAATACTTTTCAGACAGCGAACATGAGATAGGATAGGACAGTGACCTCAAGACAGGGAAAACGGAGGTAGGAAGTAAATCATCCATCCATCTTATTGCCTTTATTGAACACAGAATAATTTTTCTGAGATTGGATCTATAGAAGTATAATCACAAACACAAGCAAATGGATATAGCACATTGAAGAGGTATTATATTTTTTATGTGTAAGAAACAGGATCAAAATGTGTTAAGTTTACATTTAAGTCTTTAATTCATCTTGAGTCAATTTTTTTGTATATGATGTAAAGAAGGGGTCAGTTTCAATTTTCTATATGGCTAGCCTCTTATCCCAGCATCAATTATTTAATAGGGAGTCCTTTTCCCCATTGTTTGGTTTCGTCTGGTTTGTCAAAGATCAGACGTTTACAGATGTGTGGTCTTATTCCGAGTTCTCTATTCTGTTCCACTGGTTTATGTGTCTGTTCTTGTACAAATACCATTCTGTTTGGATTACTGTAGGCCTGTAGTACAGTTTGAAGTCGAGTAGTGTGATGCCTCCAGCTTTGTTCTTTTTGCTTAGGATTGCCTTGGCTATTCGGGATCTTTGATGGTTCCATATGAATTTTAAAATAGATGTTTCTAATTCTGCAAAGAATGTCAGTAGTAGTATAATGGAATAGCACTGAGTCCATAAATTGTTTTGGGCAGTATGGCCATTTTAACAATATTGATTCTTTTCATCATGTTTTTCATATTTGTGTCATCTCTGATTTCCTTGGGCAGTGGTTTGTGGACTGCAAAACCTTTGGAACACCACCTAGGCTATACCATTTAGAACATAGACATGGGCAAAGATTTCATGATAAAGACACCAAAAGCAATTGTGACAAAAGCAAAAATTGACAAATGGGATTTAATTAAATTAAAGAGCTTCTGCACAGCAAAAAGAAAAAACAAACTATCATCAGAACAAACAGACATCTACAGAATGGGATAAATTTCTGGCAAAATATGCATCTGACAAAAGTCTAACATCCAGCATTTACAACGAACTTAACCAAATTTACAAGAAAAAACAAGGCCATTAAAAAGCAGGCAAAGGACATGAACAGACACTTCTCAAAAGATGACATACATGCGGTCAACAAGCATACTAAAAAAAGTTCAACATCGCTGATTAGAGAAATGCAAATCAAAACCACAATAAGATACCAACTTATGCCAGTAAGAATGGCTATTACTAAAAAGTTAAAAAGTAGATGCTGGTGAGATTGTGGGTAAAAGGGAACACTTTACACGGTTGGTCAGAGTGTAAATTAGTTCCACCATTGTGGAAGACGGTGTGGTAATTCCTCAAAGACCTAAAGACAGAATTACCATTCCACACAGCAATCCCATTAATGGGTATATGCCTAAAGGATAATAAATTGTTCTATTGCAAAGACACATGCATGCATATGTTCCTTGCAGCACTATTCACAATAGCAAACACATGGAATTAATCCAAATGCCCACCGATGACAGACTGGATAAAGAAAATGTGGCACATATACACCTTGGAATACCATGCAGCCACAAAAAAAAAAAAATGAGATAATGTCCTTTGCAAGGACATGGATGGAGTTGGAGGTCATTATTCTAAGCAAACTAAAGTAGGAACAGAAAACCAAATACTGCATGTTCTCGCTTTTAAGTGGAAGCTAAATGATGAGAACACGGACACATAGAGAGGAACAACACAGACTGGGGCCTATCAGGGGGTGAAGGGTTGGGGGAGAGAGAGAAGCAGGAAACATAACTAACGGACACTAGGCTTACTACCTGGGAGATGAAATAATCTGTACAATCAACCCCCATAATGCACGTTTACTTATGTAACAAACCTGCATATCTTACACACGTACACTGATCTAAAAATAGAAGTTTAAAAAAGAGCAAAATGAGTTAAATTCTTGGAAAATTATTTCAAATCAAATTACATATAGCAACGTGTTAAGATCTACTCACTGTAAAGAACTCTTTTACTCATCTGACAAGCATTTAGTGTAAGTGTTCTATTGGCTAGGCAATAGGAACTAGAGGCTGGAAAAAGAATGCTGAAGAAAATGCCCACGCCATTAAGAAATTTGTATATATATGTGTATATATATACATGTATCATGTATTTATTAGAGCAAATTAAGACATTATTGAACAATGGTGCAAATAGCAATTAACAATAACAAAAGGCTAAAATACAAAATTATTAAAACAATAATAGCCTAAAAATTTTTAAATTGAGAGACAATATAATAAGATACTGAAAAGATCCAAATGTCAAAATGTGTGTGTTTGTTGAGGGGGATAGAGTTATGGGGTAAATGTTGGTATCTTTTCATTTCTCTCTTTTTTGTTCTTTGCAATCAAAGTTAAGTTTTCTTCAGTTTAAAATCACTTGTTGCAATGATATTCTTTAGCCTCATGGTAACCAGAAAACAAAATTCAGTAACAGACACCTTAAAAATGACAGACACCTAAAAAGCAAGGAATTAAATCACATTACCAGAGAAAATCACCTCACTATAAATACAGACAGGAAGAAAGGGAAGGATGGAGGAAAAGAAAGGAAGAAAGAAAGGAGAGACAGAAGAGAAAGAGGAAGAAATGAACAGAGAAATAACAAAACACAAAAGAGAGTAGCAAAACAACCAGAAAACAAGTAAAACTGGCAGTAGTATATTTTTACATGTTAGTAATAACCTTGAATATAAATTAATTAAATTCTCCAATTGGGACAGAGTGGCTGAATGGATTTAAAGACAAGATCTAATTATATACTGCCTATAAGAAACTCAGTTCACATATGAAGACATACATAGACTGAAAATGAAGGGATGATAAAAGATATCCCATACAAATGGAAACAAATAAGCAACAGTAGCTGTACATATATTGATAAAACAGAAAGATAATTGTATAATGAGAAAGAAATCAACACAGCAGTATCACCATTATAAGTGCAAATGCAACCAACACTCGAGCACCTAAACACAGAAGCAAATATTAACAGACCTTAAGGGACAGATGGACTGTAATACAATAATAGAGCACCTCAACACTCTACTATAATCAACACCCCACTATCATTAATGAACAGATCATCCAGACGACAAAAAAAAAAACAGTTAAACTGTAATCTCTACTGAATGGACCTAACATTTCACAGCTTTCCCCTCTGCAAATGCACAATGCACATTCTAATTAGCAGCACATGGATCATTCTCCAGGACAGACTACGTGTTAGGCCAAATAACAAGTCACAACATATTTTTAAAAACTGAATTCATATCAAGCATCTTTTCTGATCACAGTGGAATAGTATTAGAAATCAGTAACAGGAGGAACTTTAAAAACTGTACAAACATATGGAAATTAAAATACATGTTCATGAACAATCAATAAAGAAATAAAAAAATTAAAAATTTATTGAAACAATTAAAAATACAAACACAAGAAAACCTGTGGGATGCAGCAAAAACAGTTTTAATAGGAAAAGTGCATAGCCATAAATGCCTACATCAGAAAAGCAAAAAGATCTCAAATAGCCAACCTGACAGTATACCTCAAGTAATGAGAAAAACAAACAAAAATTTCAAAATTAGTAGAAAAGATATCATAAAGATTACAGAAGAAATTTTAAAAACAGAAACAAAAAAATGCAAAATGCAAAAAAATACAGTCAATGGAACAAACAGCTGGGGGGTTTTGAAAAAAAATCAAAATTGACAAGTTTTAACTAGACTAAAGAAAAGAGAAAGAAAGCTGAAATAAAATCATAGATGAGGCTAGGCATAGTGGCTCACACTGGGATCCTAGCACTTTGGGAGGCCAAGGCCGTTTAGATCACTTGAGGTCAAGAGTTCGAAACGACCCTGGCCAACATGGTGAAACTCTCTCTACTAAAATTACAAAAAAATTATCCAGGCGTGTTGGCAGGTGTCTGTAATCCAGCTACTCAAGAGGCTGAGGGAGCAGAATGACTTGAACCTGGGAGGTGGAGGTTGCAGCGAGTCAAGATCACGCCACTGCATTCCAGCCTGGATGACAGAGGGAGACTTTCTATGATATGCTTGAACTTTCTGACTTGTCCTATCTTTCCCTATTTCCTAAATAATTAGTCATTCTACTTTAGGATGACTAATTTACTCTAAGAATTTGCCATACAAGATCCTCTCTCATATAAAATTTCTTTTTTTCATAACATTTCTAACCATAAACACATCTTCATATCCACAATTTTCTTTGTATCACTCCTCCCTACTAATTTCTTATGCCTACCCAAATCAAAAAAGATCAGGCAATGTAAGGTGAAACAGTAAAGCCTTAGATTTTGAGAGGGACCTGTCTGCTTATAGTTCTTGGGATTCCATGAGGAAAGAGAGGTTTCTCCTAAAAGGGGGTCTATGGCACTTTCTGTTTTTCCTGTGGAATCCCAGCCTGTCAGAAATTATCTCAGGTCCGCTCATGTGGGCACTGAGAGTGGCAACAAGACTAGGAAAATAATTCAGACAACTAAGAAGTAAAAGAAAAACTTAGTACTATCTTCATTGTAAAGACAGATAAACTGAGGCACCATGCAGTTTAAAATTTTATGTTCACATAGCGTTAGACTCCACAGCTCTCTCTTTTAACCATCCTGTAATTCTGCTGACTCTACGCCCAGTTACTGATGCACTGGTATGGTAGCTCATGGCCCCTTAGAGCTTGGAACCTGGGTTTCATCTCCTGCTCTACAGCTATATAATATAACAATTTTCCTCCGGATTTGTTGGATTCTAACTCTATATATCCGAAATTTTATTAATATTACTGAATATTAAAGGGGGCTGTGATATCTTTAGTCTGTAGAAACATTAAACAACCTACAAAGGACTGTATGAGTTTAAATAGTATAGAAATTTCTATATGCTTTAAAACATCAAGGCAATGTATTGAGAAACACACCGAAGAAACTACAACCAATCCACTCTGGACAAAAATTTAGACACTATTTCTTCAATACAAGCTATCTAGTGGCGTTTTTACATATCCTTACATACATCAAGAGTAGTTTACATGCTCATAACCTTAAAAATAAAAAGTGTCAACATTATAGACCCTATGCATTTCTGTGGGCTTGAAAAATGATACAATATAGATTGTTTCTTTAAAGTAGTCAATAAAATGCATACACTTCTAGAGTAATCACTAAAAAAAAGATTTCATACCAAAGGTAGTAATATCAGAAATAAAACAGGGTTCAACACTGCAGTTTCTTAAAGGCAGAAGGTAAGAAAGACTTTGTTTTGGTTGTGAATCTTGGCCTTAAAACATTATACACATGATCCTCCCTGTCCTTTTCCTTTGCAAAGATGCGATGAACCACATTTGCTCATGCAGATGACAATACTTTTGAAAATGGTGGCAGAGAAATAAAATGAAGGGAATACAGTTCACTTAATAACCTCATAAACTGGAACTAATTACTCCCGTGACTCTTGCATAGCTCCAGACTACGTGAGAGAGATGAAATGGCTGTTTGCTAGCAATATTTTATTTGATGCTTCATTTTTGATTCCTTGAATAACTACTTACAACACATTAACAGGACCATGAAAGTATAGCTATTCAAGTAACCATAATTAAGCAATCAATGTTTTTCCTCATCTCCAAAGAATAGTAATGGACTGATACAACTCAGTGACAAGTAGTTTATTTTTAACGAAGTTTTGGTTTGTTGTTTGTTAAGGCCATTGCTTAGGATAATGAAAACAAGAGGAGTAGAAACAAGAATAGAAAGAAGAAACAGAAGCAGCAGCATAAGAAAATAAAGAGTAACAAGATGATGATTAGAAGAAGAAAAAAACATACTGAAAGAAAGGAAGAAGAACAGTTGCGGGAATTGGAAAGCCCATTATGATACTTTATTTCCCCTCCTGATTTATGAAATTTGAAAAAATTCCAAGACTTTTCACAACAAAACCAAGCTAAAAGATACACCAATAAGTCACCCCCTAAATTTTGTTAAGAATAAGACAATGTTGCCACTCACACCTGGGCCAGGCACCAGCAGGAGGAGGGCACCTCCAGATTCTGCAGGAGAAGAAGGAGGACTCCTCCTTGTGCTGGCTGTGCCTCCCCTGCTGCCAGCACCTGCAGTACAGCACCTGCAGCTTCCTCCCCACCTCAGGCCGGACTGGGCCTGGCGGGCTCCACAGCATTCCCACTCCAACTTCTCGGATCCCAGACTTGCTGCTGCTGCCACCACTAACACCAACACGACCACCGCTGCTGTTGCCCTCAATGCACTGGCCCACCCTACAAGCCTCCTACCACCTGGCCCCCGCAGACAATTTCCTACCATTCCAGTCGAGCTGCAGTCTCTGTCGCAGCCACCAATTGCAGCGAGGCGAGCCACAGAACCACACTGTCTGCAGGCTCCTGCCTCCAGCATGCAACAGATGACTCCTCCATCTCCTGGCTTGAAGCATCTGGGTGGTCAAAGCCAGATATGCCTAGAACAGGATGCAAGGAGTGGTTGTGTTAGAGGCTCACCTTGTCATGCTGGCTGCTGGGTGGCAGGGGCTGGTTTCAGCAAAGGCACAACTGGGGTGGGTGTTACTGCCTTTGCTGAAACTGGCCCCTGGTTAGGTAGAGCTGGCCAGGAACTGCTGGTCCCACCCTGGCTGCACTCCTCGGTGAGCAGAAGAAGCAAAAACTCAGACCCAGCCAGCCCCCTCCAACCAAGTGCCAGTTCCTGTTTCTGATGCCTCCACCCACGGGGCCCTGTTCCCCCGTGGTGCCCACTACTCCGTACCTGGGAATCACAGGTTCTCTCTGCAACACAGTGAGAAGGTGCAGGCCCGGGAACCATGGTGGGTGTGGGGTCCTTACTGCGCTCAGGATTCCCAGGGAAACATTGTGTGCCTGCCACACTCCAGTACGAGCAGAAGGAGGTTGCCCTCTAGAATCTAGAGTCTGGGAAGAGGAGGACGGCCCCTTCCTCGGAGGCCACAGCTATGGCTGCCACCTCTGTAGACCGCTGCTAGCAGCAGCAGTGCAGTGCAACCCCCAATAGCGTTCCCCCGCCCCATGCATGCCACGGGGCACGTAAACCTGATAGCGCCCCCAAACCGCCTCATTGCCCCCATCTGTGCACCCAGGAATAGTGCCGCTAACCAGCCCTTGCTGGGGGTAGTGACAGCCCAGATAGCGCTCCCAACCTGCCCCCGTCATAACAAAGTAGGAGCTGATAGTACACCTAACCCTCTTCCCAGCTAGTGGTGCAGCCAGCCCGCAGTAGCACACACAACCACCCCCACCACCAGGCAGTGTAGCACCCGATAGCACAGCCAACCCCGCCATCCCACATCCCCCACACCCCCACCCGCAAGGTGACCTTGATAGGCCCCTATCCAGGGTAGTGCATCCCTGGAGAGCTCACCTACCCTGACACCTTTCTACCATGCTGGCCAAGCTGCAATCTCCATCACCTCCACCAACCGCAGTGAAGCGAGCCTAGGTGCCACAGGCACAAGCCTCCAGCTTGGGGTATGTGGATCCCACTTCTGGTTCTCTAAGCTGGGCTCCCAGCTTCAATTCTGATTGGATGAGAGCAAGTCTTAGGACAGCCAATCACAGCATGAGAATAAAGTCCAATCAGAATAGGCCTGGGGGGGGGTCTTCTCTCACCCAATCAGAACATGTAGTCCAGGAACCTCATTTGCATAACCTCAGTATATAAAGCATGCAGAGGGGGCATACCGCCATTTTAGGCTCTTATATGGCTGCCTGCCACGCTGCTCCGTGCAAGGCTTAGAGGACCAGGAGGAGTCGTCGTCACTTGCCACGGCTGGAGGCTGGAGCTGTGGGAGCGGCACCACAGCTCGCCTCGCTGTGGTGGGTGCTGGTGACAGAGACGGAAGCTCGGCTGGAGCGGTAGGAGCCGGTAAGTAGTTCTGGGGTAGTTGGAGGGATAAAGAGAGTTGTTAGCGGCAAAGGGAAAAAGAAGATGGCGGTCAGGAAAAGGCATTGCAAAAAGACGGTGGGGAAAAGATGGTTGGAAAAAAAAGTTTTTGGGTAGATATTGGGGGAAACGAAGGTGGCAAGTGGGAGGAGGAAAGAGAGGGTGGGGGGGGAAACTGGCAAGTAGGAAGGAAAGTTTGCAAAAAGACAGTGGGGAGAAACACGGTGAGGAGAACAGAAAGACGGTGGGGAAAGTAAGGATGATGTGTAAAAAGATTTTGGGTAGACAGAGAGGGAAAACAGGGTGGCATGTGGGAGGAGGAAAGAGAGGGTGCAGAGAGAGGGGCGGAAGGGACAGAAGGTGGTGAGCAGGAGACAGAAGATACTGTGAAAAGATGGTAGGGACAATTTTTTTTTCTTTTTTGATCGATGGAGGAAAAAGGATGGTGATCAGGAGTAGAAAAAAGGGTGGCAAGTAGGAGGAAGAGAAAGTTTTGCAAAAAGACAGTTGGGAGAAAAAACAGTGGGGGAGAAGTTTTTGGGTAGATGGAGGACAGAAAGAGGGTGACAAGCGGGAGGGTGGAAGGAGGGTTGGGAAAACGATGATGGAAAAATAGTTTTGGGGTAGATGGAGGGCTACAGGAAGGTGGCATGTAGGAGGAGGGGCAGGAGTGGGGAAGAGAGGGTGGTGAGCAGAAGAGATTGCAAAGAGATGGTGCGGGGGGAGAGACAGTGAGGAAGAAAGTTTTTGGTAGACGGAGTGGGAAAAGAGGGTGGTGAGCAGGAGGGGCAAAAGAGGATGGCAAGCCGGAGGGAGACAAGGTTTTGCCAAAAGAGCATGAGGAAAAGACAGTGGGCAGAGAAAAGTTTTTCGGTATATAGAGGGGGAAAAGAGGATGGCAACTGGGAGGGAGGCAGGGTTTTGCCAAAAGACAGTGGGCAGAAAAGACAGATGGTGGGCAGAGAAAAGGCAGAGACGGTGGGTAAAGTGGGTAGATGCAGTGGGAAAAGAGGGTGGCAAGTGGGAGGAGAAAAGAGGATGGTGAGAGGGAGCGGGGAAAGAGGTTTGGGAAAAAGACGATGGGGAAAATAGTTTCGGGGTAGATGGAGGGCAAAAGGAGGATGGTAAGGATTAAGGAAAGAAAGAGGGCGAGTGGGAAGTGGGGGAAGGCTTTGTGAAATTTTGGGGGGTAGGTGGAGGAGGAGGAGTGGCGAGCAGGAGTGGGGAGAAGGCTTTGAAAAGATGGTGGGGAGATGTTTTTGCGTAGATGGAGAATGGAAAGAGGGTGGCAGGAAGATGGGGGGAAAGACGATGAGGAAAACCGTTTTTGGGTAGATGGAGGTTGGAAAAGAGGGTGGTGAGCAGCAGGAGTGTGGAGAAGGCGTTGGGAAAAGACGAGGGGAAAGTTTTTGGATAGATGGAGGAACAAAAGAGGGGGATGAGAGCAGAAGGGAGAAAAAGGGTGTCCAGTGAGAGGGAGAAAACAGTAGGGAAAAGTTTTGGGGTAGATGGATGATGAAAAGAGTGGTGAGCAGAAAAGTAGAGAAGGCTTTGCAAAACGACAGTGGGGAAAAATAGTGGGAAAAAAGTTTTGGGGTAGATGGAGGAAGAAAAAGGGTGACGAGAGGGAGGGGGTCAAAGGTGGTTGGGAGAAGAAGGTGGGGGACAAAGTTTTTGGGTAGATCTTTTTTCTGACTTCTTAAATCAGGTTATTTGTATTTTTGCTTTGAGTAGTTTGAGTACTTTATATATTTTGTGTTGCATTAACCCCTTGCCTGATGCATAGTTTGCAAATACTTTCTTCCATTCTGTGGATTGTTTCTTCATTTTACTGATTGCTTCCGCTACTTTGCAGAAGCTTTTAAGTGTGATGCAATTGTATTTTGTCTATTTTTGCTTTTTGTTGCTTGTGCTTTTGATGTACATATTTGGAAATTTCTTGCCCTAGCCAGTTTCACGAAGCATTTTCCTATGTTTTCTTCTCTAGTAGTTTCATAGTTTCAGGTCCTACATTTAAATCTTTATTTTGAGTAAACTTTTGTGTATAATAAGATAACAGCCTAGATGGATTCTTGTACATGTGGGTTTTGGGTTTTCCTAGCACAGTTTATTGAAGAGATTGTCCTTCCCCAATGTGTGTTTTTGGTGCTTTTGTTAAGAGTTTACTGAAAGCTTGAATTTGTTTCTGAGTTCTCTATTCTGCTTCATTAGTCTATGTCGGTCTGTCACTCGTCTCTCTGTCTCTCCCCCTTTTTTTTTTTTTTTTTGCCACTACCATGCTGTTTTGGTTACTAGATTTGTGGTATATTTTAAAATCAGGTAGTGTGATGCCTTCAGTTTTTTTCTTTTTATTCAAGATTGTTTTGTCTATCTGAGGTATTTTGCATTTCCATATGAATTTTAGGAATTTTTTTTTTTTTTTTTTTCGAGACGGAGTCTTGTTCTGTTGCTGAGGCTGGAGTGCACTGGCATGATCTCGGCTCACTGAGAACTCTGCCTCCTGGATTCAAGCAATTCTCCTGCCTCAGCCTCCTGAGTAGCTGGGATTACAGGCGTGCGCCACCATGCCCAGCTAATTTTTGTATACATAGTAGGGAAAGGGTTGCACCATGTTGTTCAGGCTGGTCTCAAATTCCCGACCTTGTGATCCACATGCTTTGGCCTCCCAAAGTGCTGGGATTACAAGTGTGAACCACCGTGCCCGGCCGTTTCTGTTGTTTTTTTTTTTTCCTATTTCTATGAAGAATATCTTTCCTAATTTAACATGGATTCCATTGATTCTGTAGATCACATAGGGTGATATAGATATTTTAACAATAATCTTCTAGTGCTTGGACATGGGATATCTTTACATTTACTTGTGTCTGCTTTAATATCTTACATGCTTTATATGTTTTATAGTTTTTTTTTTTTTTTGAGACGGAGTCTAGCTCTGTCGCCCGCGCTGGGGTGCAGTGGCCGGATATCAGCTCACTGCAAGCTCCGCCTCCCGGGTTTACGCCATTCTCCTGCCTCAGCCTCCCGAGTAGCTGGGACTACAGGCACCCGCCACCTCGCCCGGCTATTTTTTTGTATTTTTTAGTAGAGACGGGGTTTCACCGTGTTAGCCAGGGTGGTCTCGATCTCCTGACCTCGTGATCCGCCCGTCTCGGCCTCCCAAAGTGCTGGGATTACAGGCTTGAGCCACCGCGCCCGGCCTGTTTTATAGTTTTAATTGTGAGATCTTTCACCTTTTTGGTTAAGTTTATCTCTAGGTATCTTTTTTGGGGGGCATTGCGTAACTACTGCAATGAAATAGCTTTCTTGATTTCTTAAGTGTTTCACTATTGGTACATGGGTGTGCTACTCAGTTTTATATATTGATACTGTATCTTGCAACTTTATGAAATGTTTATTATTTGTAGTAGGTTTTTTTTGTGGAATCTTTAGGGTTCTCCATATATATATGACCGTGTCACCTGCAAACAGTGACTATTTGACTTCCTTTTATTTCCAATTTGGAAGCCTTTTTTTCATTCTCCTAAGTCCTCTAGCTAGGACTTCAAGTACTGTGATGAATAAAAGTGGTAAAAGTAGCCACACTTGTTCCAGATCTTAGATGAGGAGCTTTGTCATATACGGACTTTGTCATATGAGTTCTACTATTGAGACCTTCTCATGCATTTTTCAGTTCATCAATTGCATTTTTCAGCTTTGAGGTTTCTGTGGCCTTTTTAAATGACTTCTCTTTGTTAAATTTCTTTGATAAATTTCTGAATTACTTCTCTATATTTGAATTTCATTGAGTATCCTCAAAACAGCCATTTTTTACTTCCCTGTCTGGAGAGTCTCACATCATTTTTTTTTAAAATGGTGTCTTATTTCATCACCTCTGCTGGAGTGCAGTGGCACAATCTTGGCTCACTGCACTCTGCCTCCCAGGTTCAAGAAATTATCCTGTCTCAGCCTCCCAAGTAGCTGGGACTACAGGCACCTGCCACCACACCTAGCTAATTTTTGTCTTTTTAGTAAAGATGGGGTTCCACCTTGTTGGTCAGGCTGGTCTCGAACTCCTGACCTCAGGTAATCCACCTGCTTCGGCCTCCCAATGTTCTGGGATTACAGGTGTGAGCCACCACACCCAGCTGAGTCTCATATCTTAAGCCCACCTGGGTTAGTCACTGGTGACTTATTTATTGTTTGGTGAGGTCATATTTCCTTGAATGTTCTTAATGCTTTTGAGCATATGTTCATGCTTGGGAGTTGAATAAGTGGGTATTTATTCCAGTCTTTGCAGTCTGTTCTTGTTGTGCTTGTCCTTCTTCAGTCTTCCAGAAATTCCAAGAAATTCAAGACTGTTGAGTTCCCCAAGCCTGTGGTCACTGCAGCTGTTTCAGCACCAGAGAGGGCACCTTAATTAAGCTCAGATTCACTGTGGCTTCTGCAGACTGAGGTCCCTGGTGGCCGTGACAGACTTGGAGAAGATAAGGGAGTGATTCCCTGGGTTCCCAGGCAAAGTTCTTCATTTACGTCCCTCTTCTCCTTGCAAGGAATCTGGACACCAAGCTTTGTGGATCTGGGAGAAGTGTGATTTGGGCACTCTCATGGCCACTGCAGCTGGCGTCACACACCCAAAGCCCACAGCCTCCCAGACCAGAGCAGCACTGGGGCTTGTCTGAGTCCTGTGACCTCACTGCTGCTGACTGACTTAGGTTTCTAAGGCAGGTTAGTCTGCTGTTGATGAAGCTGGTCAGGGTTTGGGTCCATCCTGGCTGGGATGAGGGACACTATTCTGCCTGATGCTGTGTCCACTGTGTTAGGGCTTGATACTGGGTTCTCCTCTTTCTTGCGTAGGGAAGGAATTCTCTCTGCACTGCACTGCCTGGAGTTGGGATTGGGGTAACACAGGCAACCCTGTGGCCACTGCAGCTGATGTCACGTACGAAGTCCACAGCTTCCCAGACCAGCACATCGTTGGTTATTGCAGCTCACCCAAAGACCAAAGTGACTCTGGCCTGCCTGTCACTGACGTTTATTTGGGGCTTGAGGCCACTTGAATCAGCTGGTAGTGAAGCAAGTCAGGACTCAGGTTTGTCCCACCAGGGCAGTGGATTCCCTTTTAGGCCAGGTTATATCTAAATGCTCTGTCAGTGGGCACTGGCCTGGAATCAAAGGCCATGGGGTTCTGCCCAGTGTTGTGCTTTACTATAGCAGAGCTGGCACTGGGCTCCAAGGCAAAGTCCCATGGGTCCTTCCTTGTCTCTTTTGCTAGAAGTGGACACATTCTCTGTACTGCCCTGCCTGGGGTTGAGGGAGGGGCAGTGCAGGCACTGCAAGACTGTCTTTTCACCCTCTTTAATGTGTCTTCTATTGTTATTAAGCTAAAACCACACTCTGTGATCTGTCACCTGATTTCTGTAGCTCTTGTGAAGGTATTCTCTTGCTTGGATTGTTGGACGGTGGTTCAATTTAATGTTCTTGCAGAGACACAATCACTGAGATTCTATCTTCCATCTCCCTCCACCTCTTCTCATTTATTTAGTTCTTCTTCAATTTATTTCAGCAATATTTTGGAGGTTTCAGAGTATGAGTTTTGAACTGCTCTTGTTAATTTCTAAATGTATTACTTGTTTTGTTGCTATTATAAATGGGATTGTGTCTTTGGTATAATTTTAAGGCAGTTCATTGACAGTATATAGAAATAAAATGAGTTTTTAGTATTGTGTTTATATCTGGAAACCATGCCAAATTCATTTTGAATACTGTTCTACTGAATTTCTTAGAATTACGTATGTATACGAGATCATGCCATCTATAAATATAAATAATTTTATTATTTTATTTTCAATCAGTATGTTTTCAATTTTCTATTCTTTACTAACTGCACCTCACTAGAATCCACAGTATAATGTTGAGCAGAATTTGCAAGAGTGGACATTCTTTTAACTAATCTTACCAGGAAAGGATTCACCCTTTCATTGCTGAGTGTAATGATAGCTGTGGGTTTCATAGATAACTACCACTAGTTTCAGGAAGTTATCTTACTGTCCATAACTGGAGTGTTTTCATGATGAAAATATCTACTATTTTCTCAAATGCTTTCCGTCTGTTAAGATGCTCATATATTTTGGTCTTTTACTATATTACTATGGTGTTTGCATTCATTGATTTTTCAACCATTAAATCAATGGTGCCTTCCTGGGGTCAATCACATCTGCACACAGTGCATGATCTATTTTATATGTTGGTGGATTCAACTTGGCAGTATTTTGTTGAAGATTTTTGATTTTATAAAACAGAAATACTGGTCTATATTGTTTTATGATTCAGTTTTGGTGTCAGAGTAATCCTGTTTGTAAAATGAATTGGGAAGTGTTCTCCCCCCCCTTTTATTTTCTGCAGCAGTGGGTGAACGATTGATATTCATTTCTTAGAGTGTTTGATTCACCTGGGAAGCTAGCTGAGATGAGATTTTTATTGTAAGGTTTTAAAATTACAATCCAATCTTTTAACCTTCCATAGATCTATTTATATTTTTTATTTCTTCTTTAGACTGTTTTAGTTTCTGTCATTCTAGGACTTCATCCATTCTATCTAGGCTGTCTGTCTGTTTTGGCATAAGATTTTCATTGCATTCTCTTTTAAATCATTTTTATTTTGTAACACTGGCAGTGATGTGTTCTCTTCTCTTGCCGATTTTAGTAATTTGAGTCTCTTGTCTTTTTTTCTTGCTTGGCCTGAGTAAACATTTGCCAATTTTTTTTTAATCTTTCCAAACATTTAATTGTGGTTTATTGATTTTCTCTGTTTCATATTCCCTTTCTGTTTTCTTAACTCTATCCCTCCCCACCATTTTTTTCCTTTTTTTTTTTTCTCTTGAGACAGAGTCTGGCTCTGTCACTGGCTAGAGTGCATTGGTGTGATCTTGGCTCACTGTGACCTCTGACGAGTTCAAGTGATTCTCCTGCCTCAGTCTCCCTAGTGGCTGGGATTACAGGCATACACCACCAGGCCCAGATAATTTTTGTATTTTTAGTAGAGACAGGGTTTCTCTGTGCTGGTGAGGCTGGTCTCAAACTCCCGACCTCAAGCAGTCTGCCCACCTCGGCCTCCCAAAGTGGTGGGATTACAGGTGTGAGCCACCCTGCCCGGCTGGCTTAACTCTTATGAATGTTTGTCTTTAGGAACATTGTATTTGGTTAATTAAAATGTAAGATTTTGGAGCATCAACTGTTCTCTTATATGAAAATAAAAGCATGAATTGGGAAATAATGGGTTCCCCAATTTTTTTGTGGCGGGAACAAAACAACTATCCATGTACATACAGTTTTTGGTTCCCCAGATCATTGAGCCAACTTGGCCAAAATAAGTAACCCCTCATTCCACATCTCAAGAAGGTGGTCTTGCCTTCCTTGGAGACACTAAAATGAATTCGCTGGATATAGTTACTTTTAAGTATATCAGTTTACTTCATGTCCCATTTTCAACCAGTTACTGTACCTGGAGTAATTAACAGAATCAAATTCTGTCATGCACAGGTAAATAAGTAAATTCTATCATTTAGTACCTAAATTCTGCGTATATATTTATATACCTATATTTTACTTGTAATTCAGTGAAAATAAGGCTTTGTATGTATGCGCTGTGTAAAATATGCTGTCTATATTAATTCTCATGATAGTAAAGAATAGATTGAGTAATGGAATGTATTTGAATTTTAAATTTATCTTTCATTTAGTAGCAGAAATAAAATCTTAGCCCTTGACTTGGTAAATACCTCCATTTAAATTAAGATTTTACTTTAGCAGAAACAAAATGTATCTTAATGGGATGATAATTCACTAGTTTACCTCTGATGAATGTCAGTTGGTATTTTATCCATTGTGGAATGACACAGCATCAAAATAAAATAGAATACACTTAGTTAAAAACACAAAAATTATCTTATTGATTAATTTAGACATCAGAAGTTTACATTATAAAATCAAAGGTACTTTTGGTTTTTGTTTTGTTTTTAGAATATTAGCGTATACCTATCAAACATGAACCATAGTAAAGTTCAGTAACACTTTTCATTCCATTTTCAAGTAACCTGAGTTTATGGGTCAGGTTGAAAAGCTTTTAGATGAGTCATTTATGTTTCTGCATGTATTCAAATATTTGTTTGTATATCATGTAGACAACATAAGAAAATATGCACGTATGTAAGCGATTGCATAGAATGGTAAAGAATACATTCTTTTTTTTTTTTTTTTTTTTGAGACGGAGTCTCGCTCTGCCGCCCAGGCTGGAGTGCTGTGGCCGGATCTCAGCTCACTGCAAACTCCACCTCCAGGGTTCACGCCATTCTCCTGCCTCAGCCTCCCGAGTAGCTGGGACTACAGGCAACTGCCACCTCGCGCGGCTAATTTTTTGTATTTTTTAGTAGAGACGGGGTTTCACCGTGTTAGCCAGGGTGGTCTCGATCTCCTGACCTCGTGATCCGCCCGTCTCGGCCTCCCAAAGTGCTGGGATTACAGGCTTGAGCCACTGCGCCCAGCCAAGAATACATTCTTAAAAGAAATAAGAGAGTAAGATGCATTCACTTAATGTTCCAAATAGGTCTCTAGTATCTCAAATGCACTATTCACCCATTACTTTCAAACAGTGTATCAGAGCTAGGCACCGTGGCTCATGCCTGTAATCTCAGCACTTTGGGAAATTGACATGGGTGGATCACTTCAGGTCAGCAGTTCCAGACCAGTCTGCCCAACTTGGCAAAAACCTGTCTTGACTAAAAATCAAAAAAAAAAAAAAAAAAATAGGCATGGTGGCACACCCCTGTAATGCCAGTTACTTGGGAGGTCGAGGAACCAGAATCATTTGAACCTGGGAGGCAGGGGTTGCAGTGAGCTGAGATCATGCTACTGACTCCAGCCTGGGCAACAGAGCAAGACTCTCAAAAACAAAACAAAACAAAACAAAAAACATTATATCATGGTATGTGATTAATCTGAATTCAAAAAATTTTAACATAAACTAAATGAAAATTATTATACAAAATTTTGCTTGTTATCTGTTTTTAATTCACTAGCAATTCAAATCTTGCTGAGAATATTTGCACTGTAAATATTTTTCTCATTGTTGGTTATATTCAAATTTGCTCTCATTTTCAGAGCAACCTGTATAAAATTATTAAAATTGTACATAGCTTGAAATAATATGTTGAATATAATTATCATGTGATACATTTATATTCAATAATTAAAAGCACATGACAATGCTTTTACCTGATCTTAATATTACTTAACCTTAGAAATATAGAATAAATGATAGGAATAATATGGGAGACAAGACTGTGAGAAGCCACGTGTTGTATATCTTTATTGTTTTTATTAAACTTTTTTCCCCACTGCACTTACAACTAAATTTGTCACGGACCATGGTAACTCTTATTGTAATCTTACTGTAGGTACATTCTCTTAAAAGCGTAAATAAAATACATGATCAAAGTCAAACATATGTGCAAGGAAAATATAGAAAATTTAAGTTATAAAAAGCTACTGTTGGTCACTGGCAGCCCTAACGCAGGCAGAGCTGAGAGTGCAGTCACCCAGGTCTGCAGCGGCAGCAGGCTGAGGCCAGTGGAGATGACCCCGATGAGCCCACTTCAGGTCGGGGCTGAGTGTGGGCGCATGGTTCTTGGCATTGTGTGACCCAGTCCTGGCCAACCACCGTCCTCTGTGTGTGTAGGTGTCTGTGGGCCCCAGAGCCCTGCACCGCCCATCCCAAGGCCGCAAGAAGGCCTTCTGCCTGAGACAGTATCAAGGCTGCAGAGTTTTCCTCCAAAGCTACACCTCGATTGGAAGGGGCAAGTTGGAGGACTCTGAATGGTAGCCATGGAGAGATGGCAGAGTTGCCACTGTCACTTTGCAGTGCCTGTAGGACTTAGAGAGCCTGGAGCCTCGGTTCCTTGAACAGCACCCAGATCACCCTGTATCTGGGACACAGTTCATTCCCCCCTTCCCTAATTCTGGAGTAAAATCTTGAGGGCTGTCATCTGTGGAAGCCACCTTGTCCCTTCAGCCATAGATACAGAAATAGTGCCATCGTTCCAGGAGACTCCAGCTGGATCGAGCTGTCACCTCAGTAACCTGTTGAGCAGCCGGAAGCTGATGGCTCTGGGGGTCTTGCTTGCTGGCTCCTGGTCATACATCTTCTGGTCAATGTGAGGCTGCTGTGCCTTCTGTCTGCATTGCTAGCGGTGCTGGGAGGATGGCTGCGCTCCAGCGTCTCTGGAGTGGCTTCAGATCCACTGCTCCTAGAAGGCTTCATCCCATTGGCCACCTGTCCTCTATGTCCTAAGGCAGAAAGACAGCTGGAACAGGAAATCAACTGCACCAACCTGATGTGATTATTTGAGATTTTGTGCTATCCTGGTACCGTTCTGTGAGTCAGGAGCCAGCCTTTGAGGAGGAAATGGAGGCAGCCATGAAAGGGTTGGTCCAGGGGCTTCGGAGGAGGATGAGCATGATGGACCATCATGCTCTTGCCCAGAGTGTTCTGATTCTCTGCCGTTGTCACCTGCAGAGCTACGTTCAGTCAAAGGAGGCCATTACAGGGAAGAATGGTCCAGTTGAGCCTTCCCACCTCTGGGAGGCTTACTGCCGGGCTACTGCCCCACATCCTGCTGTGCACAGCTCCAGTGCTGAAGTCACCTACACACATGGCGTTGGGAATTTGTTGCTTCAAGGGCTGGTGCCCAAATCCCACTTAGAGACTCATACCGGACGTCATGCCGTGGTCGAACTCATCCCATGCAGTGTAATCTTCCCACTGATGAGCAGGCTGTCAGATCCTGACTGGATCCACCTTGTACTCATGGGCATCTTTTCCAAGGCCAGCGATCCAGCACCCTGCCCAGCCAGTGCCCCTGAACAGCCCTCAGTGCCCACATCTCTGCCACTGATTGCTGAGGTACAGCAGCTTCCAGAAGGGAGAGCTCCTTCTCCAATAGCAGCCCCAGGGTTCCTAAGTTAACAGTGAATCAGAGAGTCCTGCAGGCCCCTCCTCAGGGGTTGAAGAAGGCCACACAAGCTGTAGGGGGAGATTTGGGTGGGATGTCTGAAGAAAGAAAAGTAGGAAATAACTCATCACATTTCCTACAGCCAAATATTTGAGGCCCCCTGTTCTTATGTGAAGACTCAGAACTGGAGTCTCTGCTGTCTGAACTAGGCTTAGAAACCATCATGCTCGTGACTCCAGGCCACTTTCTCTCTGTCAGGATTCAGGATGCCCTGTGTGCCCTAGAGGGTTTCCAGGCTCTGGAACCCAAAGATGGTGAGGGAAGGAGAGAGGCTGAAGGAGAAGAGGCTGAGGAGGGTCCAGGGACAGAAACAGAGACAGGCCTGCCTGTCTCCACACTGAACTTCTGCCCAGAGATCCAGATTGACACAGCAGACAAGGAGATAGAACAAGGAGATGTTACCACCTCCATTACAGCTTTGCTGGAGGGGCCGGAAAAGACCTGCTCCTCACGGCTCTCATGCTTAGAAAAGGATTTCGCCAATGATGTGAGTTACCTTGATCCTAGTGTGCCACCAGTTGTGCTTTCCTCCTCTCCACCTGGTCCTCTCAGCTCAGCCACCTTCAGCTTTGAGCCCCTAAGCAGTCCAGATGGCCCAGTTGTCATCCAGAACCTTCATATCACTGGCACCATTACAGCCCGAGAGCACAGTGGCACCAGATTCCACCCATGCACACTGTGTACTGTGAAATATGAGACAGCCCTTGACGGTGACAACAGCAGCAGCCTGCAGCAGTTGGCCTGCCACACTGTGAATCATCGCTGTCGGGTTCTTGAATCTGCAGGTCATCAGGAGAAGAAACCAGATCTACGAAAGTTCATTAAAAATGTGAAAGATCCTAAAAAGTTCTTTCCAGATCTTCCATTTGGAAACATGGACAGTGACAGAGTAGAAGCCTGTAAGAGCCTCCTAGAATAATTCCTAAAGCGACTCTGTGCCGTTCCGGAGGTCACTGACAGTGAGGAGGTGTAGGAGTTCCTTGCTCTGAACACAGATGCTCGTATTTCCTTTGCCAGGAAACAATTTACGGTCTCTAGAATAGAGAAGATGGTGGTGAATATCATTGTGGACACCCTAAAGACAGTGTTTCCTTGCTCTGAATCCCAGAGCCTTACAGAGGAGCTGAGTGAGGCCGAGACTGAAAGCAAGTCCCATACAGAAGGCAAGAAGGCTAGCAAGTCCAGGCTGTGGTTCTCATCCAGTAAAATTTATCCCGCAGTAAGAGAAGAGAAAGAGAGAGAGAAAGAGGAAGGAAGGAAAGAAGGAAGGAAGGAAGGAGAGATTTATTATGAGAAAAGAGTTCCTGTGATTATGAAAGATGACAATCTCAGTATTTCCAGGGTGAGTTGAAATGTTGGAGGCACACGCAGAAGAACCAATGGTGTAGTTCTTGTTTGAGTCCAGAAATTGAGAACCAGGAGAGCTGATGGTGCAGTTCCAGTTAAACAACCAGCAGGATGAAGACCCAGGAGGAGCCGATATGCCAGTTTCAGTATGAAGGTAGGAAAAATTCTCCCTTACTTGGAGGAGGTTCGGCCTTTTTGTTCTATTTAGCTCTTCAGCTGATTGGATGAAGCCCACTCACATTAGTGAGGGCTAGCTGCTTCCTGGTCATCCTCCCTTATCTGTAGTTCTGCATTTTCATTAACACATGGTCAAGCATGATTCAAATATGTCAAACAGGAAATTTCAGAAGTAAACAATTCGTAAGTTTTAAATTACATGCCATTTGGAGTAGCATGAGGCAGTCTCACAGCACCCTACACCATCCCTGGTAGGATGTGAATCACCCCTTTGCCCAACAGATCCTTTCTGTATACACCACCCACCCATTAGTCACTTAGTAGCTGCTTGGTTCTCAGCTTGACTGTTGCAGTATAGCAAGGCGGGGCAGTGTTGGTGTTCTAAGACCCCGTATTGTACTTCGTAATGGCCCCAAAGTGTAATAGTGGGGATGCTGGTAATTTGAATATGCCAAAAGTAAAGTGTGTCCTCTAAGTGAAAAAGTGAAAGTCCTCAACAAGGAAAAATGTTGTGTGTTGAGGCTGCTAAATTCACAGTGAAAGTGAATTTTCTATCCATGAAATAGTGAAGAAGAAAAGAAATTCAGGCTGTTTTTGTTTTCCTATCTCAAACTGCAAAAGTTATAGCCACAGAGTGTGGTAAGTGCTTGGTTAAGATGGAAAAGGCTTTACATTTGTGGGTGGAAGAGATGAACAGAAATATGTCCTGATTGACAGCCATCAGATTCAGAACTATTTGTGGTTGCAGGCATACACTGAAGATTTTTGAAGCTATCTCCCTTCCAAGGATAAGAAGAAACTACTGTACTCAGTGTACCAATGCACATGTTTATCTCATCCAAAACACCCTCACAGAGAGACCCAGAATAGTAATAGATAGCGGAGTACCTAGAGGAGCAGTTACAAACAAAATTTACAATCACCTGTAGTTAGAGTCCTAATTTCCTAATTAAACTTGCTCTTTATTTAATTTAGTCAGCATTTTGACTGAAATCCTTGTAAAGAGTATAGTAAAAATTATTGATATTTGCATATAACACTGTCAAAAATATAGAAATTCCATTTTTAATGTATGCAGTGACTTAAAATTTAGAGTATATTTTCATATTTTTTATTCCGTTGGATCCTAACAGCTTTATTTTATGGTATATGCTCTCATCTTTATTTTTCCAAATGACTATATATATAATTAAATTCTACTTTGATTGTTAAAAAGGATGACATTTTTCTGTTATGTTAATTTTACTTAAATTATATATATGAATTTATTTTCCACATATTCCATACTGAAAACTACTTTATAGAAGCTTTTTGATATATGCTGATAATGTTTATAACCAGAATCTAGTGGTTTCTTTTGCAGCATTTGCTGACTGAATAAATGCATATCACTATTGATTGTATGCTGGTCTATGGCACTCCAATTTGATACTATATCCAGATGAATACAGGTACAAAATGATAAATGAGTCATTCATGAATAGATGCCATTAAATTACAAATGAGTGCAGGGTATAGAGCTTGTGTTTGATATCACAGTTGATCTCGTAGTACTAATCACCAAAATTTTAAAATTAACCTTTCTAAGTGTTTTAACAATTTCTGAATTTATCATTTAAAATGGTACATGATTAGTAAAAGGACAAAATATTCTGTGATCATCAGAAGCTCATATGTATATTATCCTTAAGACATAGATTTTCAAGTTAACTATTTCAGTATCTACATAAAGAAATTATCTAAACATCAGTGGTACTCCTCTTTGATAAATAAAACCATAGTACTTGAAAATTTGTTTATTATTTTGATAAATGTTAAGACTCTACCATAGCCACTTGGATTGGAAATGGTTATATGAAAGAAAAGGGCATGGGCTTTCTAATCAAATAGTCTAGAATATTCTTTTAAGCTTTAGCACTTACGAGTGATATAACCTTAAGCAATTTACCTCCTAATGTTTAGATAGGTAGGTAGGTGATAGACAGGTACACATCTAGTGCAGAGTTTGGCATGTAATAATTGGTAAATTAACATACATTTATTCTTTCCCATAAATTTTACATCCTATTAGATTAAATGTGTGTATTACCCATTGATTGAAAAACACAGAGCGAAGGCCAGAATGAGAGAGAGAGAGAGAACAAGAGGGGGCACAAAAGAGTGTATCTGGAGAAAACTTAAATATCTGCATGTAAATGCTGCTTCCACTTTTGTTATGATTAAGTTAAAAATACATTATTACTGTTGATTAATATATTCAGAAATAAGCTTTAAAAGCTTATTTCTTTTACTTAAAGTTTATTTATTTTACTTAAAGTTTACTTATTTCTTTAACTTAAAGTTAAGCCATTACTATTTTATAATTCAAATAACAATAGTTTACTTTCCATTTTCTTCCAACTTGTATTAATAATTATATGCCTGGTCAAGATTAATATACTGGTCAAGATTAAACTGGGGTAACATAAACACGGGGAATCAATGAAGCCATCCCTTCCTTTCTTGTATGCTTTCTCCTCTAATTTATTCCTTTTTCCAGTAAGGCACAGGTAACATCTTATATTCATACTTTGACATTAAAGTTTATATCAAAAATTTGCCCTATCAAACCTAACAGTGAAAGATCTGCCACAACATAACAGCACAATACTTGCTTATTCAATTCAATCATTTCTATAATCAAATTCAAATTATATTTCATCTTGTTTTCAACTTGTTACTTGAGTACCATAAAACAAGTTGGATTATGATCATTATCATATCCACCATAATCTGAAGACATACGAGATGACTGCTAATCAACTATGAAAAATGTCTGAGTATAAGACTAGCAATAGGAACAGGCAAGGGGCAAATACAATTCTGGAGAGGGAAAGAAACAGTATAACCCACATGATTAATGTTTCTCCACTTAGCTTATTTTTTATAGTACAAACATGGCCAATTTTTATTTACTTTGATAGGCTTTAATGCCTGCACATTTGAAATATTTTAATAGTCTTGATATTTTGTTTTTCAGAAGAGAATATAAAAAATTTATATTAATGTCACCTTATGCCTTTTCTGACTTTTTAAAAGAGACTCAAAATGCATTCTGATACATATTAAAATGTTTGTTTTTTAACGACAAGCCCTATGACATTATGTCTTACAATATTACGTGTGCTAATCTCCTGAGACCTCTTGCTTTCATAAATTGTCAACCAACTGGGAGGTGATTTTCATTCTTGAAATTCAAAAATCCCGCTTCAAAGCAAAGTGCTGTCATAATGGGAAGCATAATTCAAATTAACTAAAATCAAAAGTCAGAGTTTTCTGAAAGCAAAACAGAATCCAAGCAACTTTTGTCATGTCAGCACTCTGTCGTGGTGAGTTCCTACAGTTTTATGTTGCCTTGGCATCCATTTTGAATGGCAGTTTAACTTTCTCATACCAGAAGCAGAGTCCAGTTATCCATGACACAGTTTCTAGATCTACATCCCACCGGCATCAAACTGGTGGCCAGAGACAAGAACTTAGAAGCGTTTTCTGACTAATATATTTGGCTCCCCACTTTCTTGCCACTTTTTTAAAATGGAAAATTTAGGGATTTGTCCTTGAACTTCAAGTCACCCACACTCTCTTCCCTTATATATACCACTAGTTGCCACTCACTCTCTCTCTCTCTCTTTTGCCTTGACTCTTCATTCCTGTCTTGGATGACCCAGGGACAGAGGACTGCCTTCATTATGCTCTCCCTGCCCAGGTTCAAGTAGAAATCTTTGAACTAGTTCTTGTCGTAGTGGTATATGGAATATGTGCCTTCCATTTGGAAAACTAGGGGCTGCTCCAGGCCAGGATTTCCCTGGAACACCAGAGGAAACACAAGGTCAGGATCTTAGCACCAGAGTGATGGTCAGACAGGCATAAAACTGGACATGGTCACACAAGAACCACACACAAGGACCTCTGACAATATAAACAAGTTTCCTGTGTGAGGACCCGTATCCCCTTTCCCAGGTCTCAGGTTGGACAACTAAGCCTAAGGCCATCTGCCAGGCAGAAGAAGTATCTCATGGCAGGCACACTGTAAACACTCACATCCAGCTCCCCTTCATTTCATGTTAAGACAGGGTTGCTAGGGTGACTAGCCACTGTGGCAGCTGCTGGAATCCCAAT
Organism: Colobus angolensis palliatus; assembly: GCF_000951035.1. Taxonomy (NCBI): domain Eukaryota; kingdom Metazoa; phylum Chordata; class Mammalia; order Primates; family Cercopithecidae; genus Colobus; species Colobus angolensis. The sequence goes on along the minus strand of NW_012115633.1, from coordinate 4,063,806 downwards.
TTAGCTAGGCACTCTCAAAGCATCTATAACGCCTAATTCTTTTTACTCTTATTAATGTTTGTACAATATCAAGTTAACATAAATGTTCTCTTACAAGTGTGCCTTTCATGTTATAATTCTTATAAAATGAAAGCCTCTCTAAAGCCATTTTAAGAACTTAAATAACATTTACAAGTGCAATTACCTTAATGATCTGAGAATGGCATCTCCAGCTAATGCTGTTACTCCTTAGTGGTATTGGCCTAAGTGAAGTGAGAAATAAGGAGGAATGTAGAGTTGTTGGCAGGGTGCTTTTATGGACTTAATATGTGAACTGAATCAAGTCACAAGGCCTGTGTCCAAAAAACCCTTTTTGATGTCTGACAACTCAATGGCCAAGTACATATAAATATTTTTGTCTTGAATGCTTTCTTTAGAAAATGTTTATTAGTTTGCATATTGATGACGGTTAAGCTGTTGCATGTAAAGTATTTATTTTAAATCATGAACACTATTGCTATATTTACTTTTCATTTATTTAGAGGCAAACATATTATATTCCAGGATAATATGCTAACTTTGAACTATAAATCTGAAATTTGAAATATTGTCCACTAAGATTAACTTTTATAAATTTAATAGTATTGCCTTTTCTTCTGATAGAAAAATTATAAGTGATAATCACCTAATTATCACTAAATAATTACAGAAAGGTTTATACATTTATAGTTTTAAGTAGGAAAGGAAGCAAACATAATTATTCAGAAACTACTTTCAAATAGTTTATAATTTATCATCCCTCTCTAGGTATTATTGCAGTTTATATTTACCTGCAAAGAGTTATTTGTTTAAGAATATGTAATAATATAAATTTAATTTATAAATGGTGAATACAAATTACTGCATATAAATTTTGGTGTCAGGAGGAAATTCAGATGTTAGTACCCTATAGTAAATAACTTTTAAAAAACTTCTCTTTTTAGAAAAAATGAAAGTAATCTCTTCAGTTAATCAAATAACTAGTACTCGATACAATACTGAACATTCAAAGAAACACAGGTGTTTCCAGAAAATTTACAGAATAATTACTCCATTTCCAAATATGTGTGGGTGTCAGTTTTATATCCAGAAGGAATAAGACCACATTTAAGAATTATTTCAAAGAATAATAAAATACAGTATCACAAAGAAAACACATTATCAATAGGGAAAACAAAAGCCTTGATAAGACCATAAAACTAATAATCAATTATAGATTTGTGTAATTAATTTTAAAATATTAATAAAGTCAAAGTAAGCGAATATGGATTTTTATGTGAAATAGTGATTTCTTTTTCCAAAATCCTAGGTGATGTAACATAGAATGGAATATTTTGAGAATTGTTAATATCTTGAAACTAAGCATACTTTATGGAAGAAAGCAATGTGGCTTTTAAAATTTATCTTAAAGCAGCTTTAAAAATTGTTGTATTGGCCGGGCGTGGTGGCTTGTGCCTGTAATCCCAGCACTTTGGAAGGCCAAGGCAGGTGGATCTCCTGAGGTTGGGAGTTCGAGAACAGCTTGGCCAACGTGGTGAAACCCTGTCTTTACTAAAAATACAAAAATTAGCCAGGCGTGGTGGAAGGCACCTGTAATCCCCACTACTTGGGAAGCTGAGGCAGGAGAATCGCTTGAACCTGGGAGGTGGAGGTTGCAGTGAGCTGAGATGGTGCCTCTGCACTCCAGCCTGGGTGACAGAGCAAGAGTCTGTCTCAAAAATATGTATGTATATATATTAAAATGTATATAGATCGGCGGTTCTCAAATGTGCCCCTTGTTAGAAATGCATATTATTAAGTCTACAGCAAATCTATGAATCAAAATTCTTTGGTAGGGACTTGTAGCCTTGTAATCTGTTTTAACAAAATACTGGTACATTTTTTTTTTTTTTTTTTGAGATGGAGTCTCACTCTGTTGCCCAGGCTGGAGTGCAGTGGCCGGATCTCAGCTCACTGAAAGCTCCGCCTCCCGGGTTTAGGCCATTCTCCTGCCTCAGCCTCTGGAGTAGCTGGGATTACAGGCGTCCGCCACCTCGCCCGGCTAGTTTTTTGTATTTTTTAGCAGAGACGGGGTTTCACCATGTTAGCCAGGATGGTCTCGATCTCCTGACCTCGTGATCCGCCCATCTCGGCCTCCCAAAGTGCTGGGATTACAGGCTTGAGCCACCGCGCCCGGCCCAAAATACTGGTACATTTTAAAGAAATAAATGGACTAAGTTTGCAAAATGCCCAGCGTGACATCTTGAATATACAAAAGCTCAAATGTATTGAAATTGTTTGCAATTGCTATTCTTACAATTTCTTAGAATTGCTATATTAATATTTTTATTAACTGCATTTAAAAATATTTTAAAACTTTTTGATAAGGTCTTTTTTCTCTTGACCAGCATTATTTGTCTAATATTTATGTAGTGTTGGTCTATGCCTTGAATTTCTACATGGAGGTATTGATTGGTCTATGCGCATGCATCATAGTTAGACTTATTTTAATTTTAACCTTTTGTATTACATGGTATTACCTTAGTGAGTACATCTTCTTGTTATCTTTCAATACATTCTTATATCATTCATTTATGGTTTTGTGGGGTTTTTTGTTTGTTTCATTTTTAACTCTTGTATATGCATGACATGGTATTATGAGGAAACAGCAGTAGATATATTGTACAGAGTCCCTGTCTTCACACCATGTAGTTTTCAGAGAGAGAGACAGATCATGTGTTTTCACAAACAAGACACCACTTTACTGATTATCTCTTAGGATGAATTATCTCCGTCCTCTTGACTTCTTAAGTAGCTTTCTAAGAATTTTTCAAATTTTGCTACTTTAGATCATGAAATATCTTGCAGATAATTGGGTGAAAGAAAAGGTGTTATTCTTTCCAGTCTTAAAAACATAATTTTAAAAAAGGTCTCTCAAGCCTTGTTTTCTTCTGTGTATTCTGGTATTCTGCCAGCTTACTCTGTGATTTTGTGATTGTGATTGTGATAGTTAATTTTATATGCCAACTTGGCTGGGCCAGTGTCTTACTCCATTTATGTTGCTATGAGAGAATTCCACAGACTGGGTAATTTTTAAAGAAAATAAATGTATTTCTTGTAGTTTTGGAGGCTGAGAAGTCTCTTATCAAAGTACCAGCATCTGGCAAGGGCCTTCTTTCTGCATCTTCCCACAGCAGCAAGCAGAATGGGAAGAGTGCATGAGAGAGGGAGTGGAAGAAGCCCAAATTTATTCTTCCATCGGGAACCAACTGTTGCAATAACTAACCCACTCCTAGGATACTGTCGTTAATCTATTTATGAACTGATCATCCCTTAAACGTCCCACTTCTCAACACTGTAAAATTGAAGATTTTCACTGCACTCCATGGTGAGGCAATATAGTGTATATACACACACACATGCAAACACAGTCTACTGTTGAATTGATCTGTAAGTTATCTTAATGAGAGCTTTTGGGGCTTTTTAAAACCATTATTTTCTCTCACTTGCTTTGAAACCTTTGTCAGCTTATTACTCACTACAGAAGGTTTCAGTTTCCACATTTGAGGGGGAAGGGTTGTTACTTTTTAAGATCTGTGCTAACTTCTTCCCAACCCATGAGTTAATAGTTGCCTGTTCCCATCCCTGAGCCCTGCAACTTGGGGCTGTTGTTCAGCAGTAACTAGGGAGAGATCACGTCTCAAGTAGCCTAGCCCAAGCCAAAGTTTAATGGTTGTCATTTTTTGTCTCACTATCACAGGGGAGCAATATCTATAAAAGGCACAGCCACAGGGCTCCGTTGCTGATGTTTTTGTTCCTGGGTCTCTGTTCCTGGGTGTAAGAAAGGCCAATTCAGTGAGGAATTTAGAGTTGTGAGCCTGATTTTGATTTTCTGCAGTGCATGGCCACTTACCCACCAGGAATAAAACTCAACACCTATTCCTCGAAGGAAAATTAAGCAGACTCATAGTTTTAGCTTTTGTTTCCTAACAATAACTTGAAACGTTTATCTGGTTTTTGAGTATGCCCATAGTCACAAATATAATGTAATATGAATTTAAATTGTTTTATGTCAGGGAGTACTTAATCCAAAAGACATTTTTGAAAAGATCACTCCAGCAATCCAGAATGGATTGGTGGTGCTAAAAGTTAAAACAATAATAAAAGTATGGGAAAAGAGAGGTAACCACAATGATGTGTTTGGACATAAAGAATTAAAATAATAACGTGAACCATGATGAGTGTAACTTACCTCACAGTTGAAAGTGACAGTACTTATTACAAGAGTATTCATTATTAGTAGAAATAGCAACTGACATAAGGGAGACTCCATACCCCTTAATTAATTCCTGTCATTTTTATTCATCTTTTTTAGGCCTCAGCATAAATCTTAGCTCTCTCCATGTATCACCCTCCATTTGTAGAATTTCATGTTTATGTTGATTTATTTCATTTTTACGTTGTCTGACTTTGTCTTTAGGTTAATAATTAACCATATTGTTGTGTCATAAGAATCTTTTCTTGTTTTCTGAAAAGCAGAATAATGTAGTCCAATTTTATTCCAGTAATAAAATTTCTGCCATTAAGTAGAATTTAAAATAAATAAGGTAAAATTTAAAATCCGACTATAAACTGTAATATTGCTGAGTATAAAACAAAATTTAAAACAAAAGGGAAATGAAACTATAGCTGAGTCTAAAGCAACTCGATGGCCTCCTTGAATTTGCTTTTGGCTTTAAAGATGTAATATTCACATTCACCCCTGTAGCTCTGATATTTTTCCTGCACATAGAAAAACAAGTCATCCTGGTTTTTAAAATTATGTTACCTTTAAACAACCCAAAAACGAAAGGTTAAAGAGCTGCACTGTGACATGTATTTTTTATAGAAACAATAATTTTCTCAATTGATGTTAATACTCAGTCATTTAGACTTTTCAAAGCAATGAAGATATTGAAAATGTCCAAAATTAAAGAGAAATAAGAGGAGCCTGAAAAAACCGGCGTACATGCTTTTTAGGAAAACGCCCTGCAAGCGTGATCCAGATCTCACTGCCACAGTCATGGCTATTTAAGAAGTATCAGTACACATGCCCTCAAAAAGCATTGGAATAGTACAGCTTAATAAACATCTCACAGGTCACTGGAGTGACCTTAATCAATTTACTGAAGAAAGTAGCTTTTCAATGAAGAATTTTAAGACACTTAAAAATTGTTAGCTGAAAAATCAATGCTACTTTTTATAATTACTTTGTTCTGTGAGGTGGTTGCAATTATAATTATTCTGGACATGCAATACTAACTACAAAATATCTAAATGCTGTGACACACCTGTGAAAAAAATTTTTTGAATAATATTTCATTTAGAGATAAAAATATTTACTCAAATATTTTAAAGGCTACAATTATCTCAAAATTTACACACTTGTAATTTAATTTGCAGTTGAGTCTCCTAATGCTCCCCTCTCCATTTCACCTTGCATTTCTACATCTTTTTCTTTTTTTTTTAATTTAAAAAAAATTTTTTTTAAATTATACTTTTAGTTCTAGGGTACATGTGCACGACGTGCAGGTTTGTTACATATGTATACATGTGCCATGTTGGTGTGCTGCACCCATTAACTCATCATTTACATTAGGTATATCTCCTAATGCTATCCCTCCCCCCCGCCCCGCCCCACAATAGGACCCGATGTGTGATGATCCCCTTCCTGTGTCCAAATGATCTCATTGTTCAGTTCGCACCTATGAGTGAGAACATGCAGTATTTGGTTTTCTGTTCTTGCGATAGTTTGCATCTTTTTCAATATGGCCATTTTCGTTGGGACAAAGAGACATAAATTTATACTTTCTTTATAGTATCAACTTTGCTTGTTACTCAGCCCTCCTACTTTCTTGATGGCATTTGCCAAGACTTAGTACAGAGCTTTCCTATTTGTACATCTGCCCTTCACAGAACATAAACCTTGTGTGGCAATCTCAGATCAAAAGCCTACTGTTGGTAGTGGAAAACTTTACAGATTGCAATTGGACTTGTTTCTTCCCTGGAACTGCACAACACCCTCCCTAAGCTCAGAAGGAACTTTGAATTTCAAAGTTAAGGTAGAAGTTTCTCTGTGTACATGGCTATGTTGAATATATCTGAAATTCTTGCTGTTTTGTCAAGTTACATTCATGTAGATCTTACTTGTTTTTTTTTATTTGAATGATAACTTTCTAATTTCTTTAATGGCATATAACTTACTCTTTTCTGACAAATGGGCTTTTTTCCTTAATAATTGTTGTACATTACCTAATTCTTTTGTTTTTTTCTACTCATTTTCCCCTTTTAAAACTGCACTTAAATTTATAAATGTTATGCTTAAAAGAAAGATAAGTTATTTCTTCATTTTCATTGAACTAGTTCTCTATAATAATTTCACTGCATTCATATTTATTTACATGTGATGTATTTTTATTTCTACTAGTTAAAATGCAGGAAATTACAAAGATTAATATCAAAACATGAATGCACCACTGAAATTGACCAATAATTTTGTGATGTGTATTCACAGCTATATTTTAAAAATAAACATAGGATTGCAGATACAGATGAAATGCTTTAGGGATCTATCCAGAGAGAGACAATAAATATTACAAATTGTTTACATTAGGCAGTAATTTTCTACATATTGTTATAAGTAGAATGTCACCACCCAAAGATGCCAGACCCAAATCCCTACAATCTATGGATAGATCATGTTACGTGGTAAAGCTGAATTATGGATGTAGATGGAAATAAGTTTGCAAATTTGATGATTAGCTTAAAATAGGAAGATTATCTTTGGGTTATCCTAGTGGGCCAACTGCAATCACACGTGTCCTTTAAAGTAAGAGTGAGGCAGAAGAGGAGTCAGATAGGTTTTTTTGAAGATGCTATGCTGTAGGCTTTAAAGATGGAGGGAAATACTATAAGTCAAGAAAATAGGCAGCCTTTAGAAGCTTGAAAAGGCAAAGAACTGAATTCGTTCTTCCATCAAGGAATGCAGCTTTGCCAAGGCTGATTGAAGGACAATGAGATTTCTAACCTATAGAACTATTAGAGTATATTTGTGTTGTTTTAATCCACTAAGTTTGTGCTAATTTTTTTATAGCAGCACTAGGAAACTAAAACAAATATACATCCACTATAAATGTATGTTTGCAAAAACCTTTAATTGTATTTTAAATAATTAGATTTTACAGTTTATCTGTTTCCTTTACCTACAAATCCTAGTGCCTGACTATATTCACAAGTCTTGTCTTTAGCTGCTTTCATGAGACTGAGTATGTCTGATATGATGTGAGCAAAAGCAACCTGCACCACCTAAGATGAAGCCTATTGAGAAGATCACAGAAAACCCTCCACACTCTCTATCAAACATTTACTGACTGAATACAGAGGAATAGGAGACCGTAAAAGCTGCAGAACCCCATGATCGAAGGACTGAATGATGGTGTGGAACACAGCCTCCACTCCTTTCCTTACTGCCGACATAACAGTCAACTGTGACATGACCAAAATTCTATGATAAGTTGCTGACATCTGGCGTTGTTTAATCCTTGTTACTCTTTCTCCTGCCTTCTCAAAGGCAGATCCCTAGTCGGTATGACTTGAAAAGTACAACATCTAATTCTAACTAAATTGTTGAGATTTTCTTTCCATACAGCACTGTATTTGATACTTAATTGATGAGATTATATAAAAATTTACTTATTTTAATTACTAGCAAGACATCTTTGTAATAATAAACTGCGATGTAATATATTTATCCACTTTAGCAGTAGTTTTGGGAAGATACACACACACAAACATATATGTGATATGTGGATATATAGTAACTGTACTTTGGAAATATATATACATGCACAAAAAGAGAGACATGTATGAAATAGTTTTGGAATATATATATGTAGAACAACTTTACAAAATTCCAAAATAACCACACTATAACCAACAATATATCCCAAAAGTAATAAAATGGATATATAAATTTTAAAAGTTGGTAATCATATGGCTTTTTGGATATTTTGTCAAGTTGCTCCCCAAATTATTCTTAAATACTATCAAAACTGAAATCACTGCCAACAACGTAAAGGGGCTCCAGTCATCCCTATCCTTGTAATTATAGGGTATTGTCAGAACAATAATGACGTAGGTATAAAATACAGGTATAAAGTCTAATTCCCATTTTGTTTTCAATTCCCATGACTATTAGATTAGCAGGGTAGGGTGTTTGGCATTTTGTTGCTTTTATGGATCTCGTTGCTCTCAATTGCCTGTTAGCACTTTGTGAAAACATATTTAAAACCTGAGTTTAATTATCACTCATTGTTCTGAACTTAGTCGTATGGTTACACTTGATTCAAAGTGGGACATTGGCATTTAACTTGCATTTTTCTCCCTCAAATAAAACGTGAGCTATATTACAGTGAGGAAAGGATAAGGGGAGATTGGATGAATAGTAGTGGTCTCTACCTTCACCCCTTTTTATATTTCTAAGTTGTCTGTAATTTATAAGCTTAAACAGTAGATGCAGATATATGGGGAGGTGCCTCCAAACCTATCTTTTAGATCATTAAAAAAAATTGCTTTCCTCTATCCTATTTTAAGATACCTGCTCTAAATTTTTTATAAATGTATTGCATTTTTTATTTAAACGTAATATTTATTTTTCTGAGTCAGAAAGTTATTTGACTTGGAGTTTTTGTTCATGATGGATATGAAAGAAAAATCTATCTTCTAAAATATGTGTAACATGTTGTTTAATCATCATTTATTAGCTCTTCTCAGTTTTATTTTTTATAATTTATCTATCAGATAAATTTGGATTTGATTTAAAAATAATGATTCTATTTAACTATTAGGGTTTACATGAGTATTAGAAGACGTGGCGAGTGAAGTTTGGGGACACTCAAAGAAGTCAGGGAAACTGCATCTGATAAGTTAAGGAAGGAGATACTAGACAGTTTTATTAAGACATTCTCAGCTGTAGTTCTCCTAATGTCAGTAGGAACCTGCAAGCAATTCTTAGGATTCTTTGTTTCCACCAACCATCTCAGGCTACAGCTTAAAAGTTATTTGCTAGTCATTTTCAAGACGCTACCATGAATCACACGTCTGCACATCCCAGATCTCTCTCACCTCATCTACTTGGTATGGAATCTGAATCTCATCCCAGTTCCTTTCTTTGACAAATTCTCACCCAGAATAGCAGAAGGAAGGGAATTAGGAAATATAGTATCAGCTTTTTCTCTTTTCTGTAGTTCAGAAGGAAGACAGTAGAAGTGAGAAGACGGTTGTTTAAAGCAGAAAATTCAACATAGATGACATGTTTCTACTTCTGATATATATAGAAGTTGTATTTCTTTATATATTATATATTTTATATTTATATATGGTATATAGTATTATATATAATACCAAATACATATATATAATATTAATAATGTGATCACACAACTGCTCTCCAGCCTGGGCAACACAGACCCTGTCTCAAATACTCAAATATATATATATATATAGTCTGCAAAGCCTAAAATATTTACTAATTGGCTCTTTGCAGAAAACTCTGGCCAACTCCTGGTTTAGTAGATGAATGATCCTTTGATATATTTTAATAAAAGTTTTACCCAATATACTGAAACGTTTATATTAAATATAGATCCCCATGTACAGTTCCTTGGCAATATTCAGATTGAAGATCCAATATTTCAGCACTCAGGCACTGACAACAAAATTTAATAACTAGCAATCAAGGTACAGTGTCAATGTAGCGTGTAGCTTCCATTTGCAACACAGCAGATATTACAAGAATTCTAACAAAGTTATCTTAAGATGTGTTATCAAACTAAAGGTTTTAATACATTTTAATTGTGAAATAATCAGTTTACTCTAGATCTAACCTCATTTGTCTAAAATGGTTGCATACTACATGATTTTCTGGAAATGAAAATTGAGCTATTTCCTATTGGTAAAGATTTACTTTTGATAATGATAATTTCCTACTGAAAAGGATCCACCTTTTTGATATAATGATGCTGTAATAAATGTCCTTATACATAAGTATATATGTAACAAATCTATATAAATATCCTTAACTTACGTATATATCCTTACTATGCTATATATGTGTGTGTGTGAATATGCCATTAAACTAATGTTTGAAATGTGTTCACCAACAGTGTGCAAAATGTCTTTTTCAATGAGACCATTTCCTTTGCAGCAACACAGATCAAGATGGAGACCATTATCCTGAGCAAACCAATGCAGGAACAGAAAATCCAATGCCACATATTCTTGCTCATTAGTGGGAACTGAACAATGAGAATTCATGGACACAAAGAGGAGAGTAACAGACACCAGGGTCTGCTTGAGAGTGGAGTGTGGCAGGAGGGAGACGACCAAAAAACTACCTTTTGGGTATTTTGCTTATTATGTGGCTGATGAAATAATCTGTAGCCCAAACCTCCTTGATACAGTTTACCTATATAGGCAAATAGATCTTGCTGAAGAGGAAGAATGATTGGCTAAGATAATCCACCAGGACAGCTGGCATATGTTTAGACATAGCTAAATTGAATGCTTTCTGAGGAGGAGTGTATTAGTCTGTTCTCACAGTGCTATAAAGACATACCTGAGACTGGGTAATTGAAAAAGAAAAGAGATTGAATTGGCTCACAGTTCCGTGGGCTGTACAGACTTACATTTATAAGGAGGCCTCAGGAAACTTACAATCATGGCAGAAGGCAAAAAGGAAGCAAGCACATATTCACACGGCTGAAAGGAGTCAGGGGAGGTGCTACACACGTTTTAAACAAGCAGATCTCAGGAGAACTTTCTCTTCAGACAGCACTAGGGGGATGAGGCTAAACCACTAGAAGCCACCTCCGTGATCCAATCACCTTACACCAAGCCCCTCCTCCAACACTGGTCATTACAATTCCACATGAGTGGAATTGGGAGTGGAGGGTGCACAAATCCAAACCATGTCAAGAAGCATTTTAAAAACTGAGGGAAGTTCTAATAGATGGCAAGTCAGGAAAGGGCATTCCATCAGCATAATACTCCTCTCAATCCATGCCAAAGCAGGAGAAAGGGAAAAGTGCAAGGATGAAGATGGGACACAGCAAAATGACAGGATGACTCACAAGATGACCACTGTGGAAAGCATTTACTGACTCAAAATCCAAACCATGAAGACAATAAGAGCAAATTTGCTGAGTTTCTATGCTCTTTTTTTTTTTTAGGGAAGGGCAAAAGCCAGACCCTTGACTTTTTTTTTTTTTATTATACTTTAATCTAGGGTACATGTGCATAACGTGCAGGTTTGTTACATATGTATACTTGTGCCATGTTGGTGTGCTGCACCCATCAACTCGTCAGCACCCATCAACTCGTCATTTACATCAGGAATAACTCCCAGTGCAATCCCTTCCCCTCCCCCCTCCCCGTGATAGGCCCGGGTGTGTGATGTTCCCCTTCCCGAGTCCAAGTGATCTCATTGTTCAGTTCCCACCTACGAGTGAGAACATGCGGTGTTTGGTTTTCTGTTCTTGTGATAGTTTGCTGAGAATGATGGTTTCCAGCTGCATCCATGTCCCTACAAAGGACTCAAACTCATCCTTTGTTATGGCTGCATAGTATTCCATGGTGTATATGTGCCACATTTTCTTAATCCAGTCTGTCACTGATGGACATTTGGGTTGATTCCAAGTCTTTGCTATTGTGAATAGTGCTGCAATAAACATACATGTGCATGTGTCTTTATAGCAGCATGATTTGTAATCCTTTGGGTTTATACCCAGTAATGGGATGGCTGGGTCATGTGGTACTTCTAGTTCTAGATCTTTGAGGAATCGCCATACTGTTTTCCATAATGGTTGAACTAGTTTACAATCCCACCAACAGTGTAAAAGTGTTCCTATTTCTCCACATCCTCTCCAGCACCTGTTGTTTCCTGACTTTTTAATGATTGCCATTCTAACTGGTGTGAGATGGTATCTCATTGTGGTTTTGATTTGCATTTCTCTGATGGCCAGTGATGATGAGCATTTTTTCATGTGTCTGTTGGCTGTATGAATGTCTTCTTTTGAGAAATGTCTGTTCATATCCTTTGCCCACTTTTTGATGGGGTTGTTTGTTTTTTCCTTGTAAATTTGTTTGAGTTCTTTGTAGGTTCTGGATATTAGCCCTTTGCCAGATGAGTAGATTGCAAAAATTTTCTCCCATTCTGTAGGTTGCCTGTTCAACATTGTTATTGTTAATTAACATCATCACCGCCTGCTCTTAAGTGTCTAGATACTTTCTAGAATCTAGTATTACTTTCACTCAAATGTTTTTTGGATATGCCCTGTCATGCATGTGATATTGCATCAACATTCTACATTAACCACAGCAAGATGACTATGTAAGATATGGGATCACTTTAGGGGAGTGTATTTCTACCATATTTTGAGAAGGAAAATGAAGTAGAGATGTCCATTTGTCAATTTCCTCTACATTATGTTAAACATTCAAAGAGATTATTTTATTTATTTCAAAGATGCATTCATGTTGAAATTAAAATTTAAATTAAGAAAATTTATAAACTGAGTCAAAAGAAAAGTAAGCGAGGCAGTTGGTTAATGTGTCGGTTAATGCCACCATACTTCTGCATGACCTGGAAGCGTCAGGCATAAATGACTCTAAAGTATTCGGCATGTGGCCAGGTGTGGTAGCTCATGCTGTCATTCCAGGATGTTGAGAGGCTGAAGCAGGTGGATTGCTTGAGACCAAGCAAGGCAACATGGTGAAACCCCATCTCTATGAAAATATGAAAATTAGCCAAGCATGGGGGTGCCTGCCTTTTAGTACCAGCTACTGGAAAGGCTAAGGTGAGAGGATCATTTGAGCCCAGGAGGTCGAGGCTGCAGTAAGCTCTGGTTGCACCACTGCACTCCAGCCTGGGTGAAAGAGGGAGAGCCTCTGCCCAGGACTCTTAGGACAGCACTATACCCATAGGGATTGCCCGCAGTAACTTCACATTTGAGTGGAAGTGGAGATCATATGTACCTATGCCAATAGGTAGCAAAGGAAAAACATAAGAAATCATGGCAGAAATGACCCAAAGAATGAAAAAGGGTGGGAGTAATTGAGAGAGGCTTTCTGGTGATACAATTTGAACTGATTTCTGGAGAATGGGTTGAATTCCAATAGGGGGAGATGGACCAAAGTTAATTTTGATGAGAGAAATGTCTGGAGCAAAATCTCGAAAAGGAAAACAGGCCCATTTGAAGTGTTAATGAGGGTCCAGTGGGATGCGGTGCAGGAAGAGAGTTCTCAGAGAAAAGGTAGTTGGTCTGATAGGTCAGGGTCTTGCAGGCCGAGGCAAATATTCCATTATTCATTATTCCATTTTTCAGATTGGAAAATAGACACCGAGGGTTCAGGGTCACAAAGCCAGGAAGCGAATCTGGCTGGTCTAGTGGTAGCACCCTCTTCTTAAATGATCCATTAAAGGGCCTCTTTTCCAGGCACTCCAAACATTTTCTCCATCTTTAGCTTCTCCAGAGTATCATGAGGCTCCCTGTCTAACTCACAGGACAGGGTCTCAGAAAAGCAACAGATCGCAACTCATACTAGCTTTTAAATAACAACTTTATAATACTGCAAAACAAGAAATTCAGAGGTTGGGCGAGAGCTAGCACTGGTTAGTCCAGCAGTTCAACAGTAAATCCAAGGACCTGGGTAATCGTTCACCTCTCCACCTCTCCACACCACCATCCTCATGGGCCAGCTTCTACCTCCTCCTGAATGCTGTACCTTTCCCTAGCTTTCTCCTTGATTTTAGCTCAAGTGCTGCTTCCTTCTTGGGGCCAGCCTTTCCTGCCTCCCTCTTGGTGTCAGTCCACCTTCCCAGGCTCTTGCAGCACACCTGGGTCTGCTGCACTTCCCCTTATTACATAATTCTCTGACTAATGTCAGCTCTTTCTGTTCTAAGCTCTACTAGGGAAGAAATTCTGTGCATTTTGCTCACTATTGAACCGTGGAGTCGACCACTCAAATACTTGTCAAATGAGTAAATGGTAGCTCTGTGCATGGCCAAGGAACCCAAGAAACACAAGAAACATGCAAACTACCAAAATACTCTTCACAACTCACTCCCCTCTGGAGAGTTTTCCCTGAGGCACATTCCTGTTGGTTTCTTCCCCTCAAGAAGCATTCTCCTGTCTCCTTCCTGTAAAAGCCAAGTTTTTCTCAGATAGCCACAACATGCCCCATGCAAAGAGATTTGGATTATTCTATCATTTGGACATACTCTGTGCACACTATGCAGGTCCACAGGGTGCTGGTTGCCCCAGCTGTTACTGGTGGTCTTCATGTAGCCAAGATATCGCTAGTGCATGTGGAGAAAATAGAGCAACTGGAGAGAAACTGAGGAGGTAAAAGTGGGCAGGGTTTGGTGATGTTTGGGGATATGAGGGATAAGACAGGTTTTCTTAGGAAAATCTCCCGTTTTTTCCTTTTGGATAATGGTATAGATGAATAAAAGTTCCAATCACGGGGATAGAAAACACTGGAAAATACGAGATTCATTCAGGCAAGTCTGTCATACACTATTCCATCATCAGTTTCATACGTGAAAGGGAGTCAGATCTCATCTCCACCTTGTTTGCTTCTATCATACTGTGTTCTACCTTGTTGGATCAAGTTATCACCCTCCTCCTGGTAGTGGACTTACCTACTAGTGTTTGCACCTCCTCCTTGGCAGCCTAGAAGCTCTGAGACAGCAGGAGCAGTGTGTGTGCACGCATGTGTGTGTGTGTGACTGGATTCCCCACAGCACATTATTGTTTCATCCATAGTAAATGGTGGAGGAATATTTGCGGGCCTTAGCTGGACTGCAGCATTGTGGAGGTCAGATAACCACATTTGATAGACAAGTTGCATTCTAACCTTGAAGCACACAAAATACCCATCTTATCAGCCTCGCTCACACCGGCTGTGCCTTTCCTTTGTGGTTGTATGTTTGAAGAGCTCATGCCGCAAGCTTCTTAAAAAGGGGATTGGACGTTCACCAGCCTCAGGCTGCACGGCAGGGTGACTGTGTCTTTGAATATCCCGGATGGAGGCTGGTCATCCTTTTGTCTTGGGGTGAATAGACTACTCAGGAAGGCAGGGATGTGTGCACCCCCCATTCTTGTTAATGACTTTGCATTTTATTTTGGCAGATCTAAAATAATATTTCAAAAGCAGTGTAGAAGCAGATGGGGACATTACTTGTAATCGTTTAGTATTGTTATGACATGACATTTGCTTACAGAGAGAGAGGCAAGCCACCATCTTCAAGGGAGGCTATAGTCAGTGACCGTGTGATGCTGGTGTTCATGTTGCAATATCATGACAACTGCCTCCCAGTACTGGACTTGATTACTCCTGCTGCATTCCCAGTGATAACTGAGTTGCTTAATTTACGTTCTTCACCACTGTTTGTGAAAGGAAAGTTAGAAAACTACACTATATGTAGCTTCATGCACTGAAAATTTGACGTTATCAAAGGAGGCATGATCTTGTCTCTCTCTATCCCTCTCTAAATGTTTTCTATGATCATATTCAAAGGCTCATGGGGTGAACGGGTCATCAAGGAAGGGCTGGTAACTCAACCACAGGTAAAATATTACAAACATCTGAAACCTGCATTTTTACAGGTGAGAGAAATGAGGCCAGAAATGTTAAGTGCCTCATGTTGAATACAATTTTATTTGGTGATCAGGCAGCCCTGGGTTCAAATCCAGCCTCTATTGCTACCAATTAAGCCGCTTAACTCCATCTGATCCTCAGGTTGCCCATCTGTGGTAATAAGCAGTAATAGCAGCTCTCCTGCAGGACTATGGTGAGAATTACAGCTCAGGCAACGATCATCATACTTCTTGGCACAGAGGTGTTCACTACCTAGGCAGTGTTATTAGATCTAAAGTCACAAAGGGAGTTTTTGAGAAAGATGGAATGAAAACTTGTTTCTCTCAACTCTGAGCTTATTAGGTCACACTGTTTTTGCTTGAATAAAGCAGCCCTGGAGTCTCTCAAGGGAGGGTGTTTGTAACATCTGCTCAGGCACGGTTTCATTTACCATATACCCAGAGACTAGCCCTGTACAAGTTGTGGGGAGATACTCACGGGAATTGGCGGACTTTTGGTCAAATATTTTCCCTAAACCCAGGTCTCTATGGCATTCTACAGAACACTCTGTATCCTTCTAAGGGACACTAGAAGAGCAAATGGATTGTACAGTGAGTTACAAATAAAATGGCCAATCTCAGCATGAAAGACTGAGGGTGTTACCTAAATGAGGACACAGACCTCTCCATCTACATACAGGCAACCCTAAGTGACCATGAGCCTGCCAGAAAGAAAGAACATGCTCTGTAAAAGTTTAATAACAGTGATGAATATTTGAACTTCAGCTCCAGAGCAGATCAGTGGCCTCCCTGCCAGGAACAGAAGCCAAAATACATCAGAATTCTTGAAGGCCCTGAAAGGTAAATGAGAATCCTAGTGTATGGCAAAACATTCCCACAAAAGAAGGGCTCCGTGTGTAGAGACTTAGAAAGAATTCCCAACTTCAGTCCCTTCAGAACCAGAAGCAAAGGTAGGGGACAGCGCAATTAAGTGGCCCTAGATATTTGCCAGGAACTAGAGCCTTCCGGAGAAGTCCAGTTTTCCTATGCAGGGAGAGGACTGGGAGTTCTCTGGTCAGAAGCGTTGTGCCTTTGTTTTCATGAAGACTTTTGGAGTCCCCCAGCATTGGAGGAACATTGCCTTACTGCAGACTCAAGCACAGTCTCTTACCTGGTAAGAAAAATGGAGCTGCATGCAGCTGCTGAAAACTTTAACCAGAAACCCAAAGATGTTGGCACAAAGAAAGGAGGGCTGAAGAAAAGTGACCATGAAAAAACACATTTAGCTCTTAATCTGACCCGTTTCTTCTGGGCCAGGCCTGGTGCCAGGAATGTGGTGATGAAGGAGGCCTGAGCTGAGATCGTGAGGATGAGAAGGGAGTCCACCGTGTAGGGATCTGGGATGATGAAAGGGACCAGCGGATTAGGGGACTCCGCGGCCAGAACTTCTGCTGAGTGGAAAAGGGCTTGGAGTAACTGAGGTCAGCTGGATTCCTTAAGTACTGCTCAGAGCCCTTGAAGCCATCTAAGGGCACACTTCTCAGGCCTGCTCCAAGCCACGCTCAACTGGGAATCTTTTAAGGACAGCTGCTCTGTTAGGCTTGCCTGAGATGGTGTAGTTTTCTCCCGCCGTGGTAGAGGCAGAGACAGTTAAGAGTGCAGGAGCCGGGCCTCACAATGCCGTGGACTAGGGTAAAAGAGGACCCCGGCCTCTCCCAGCCTTGGGCTAAAACATGGGAGGATCCCGACCTGTGGTTCCATGGACCCCTGCAATGCCATGCGCCCTAGGTTATGCTACTGAAGGACCTCTCCGCCCTGGACTAAGGCACCGGAGGATCCTGGCCCTGCCCCGCCCCGCGGTGTCCTGGACTGTGCCACTGCAGAACCCCAGCCCCTCCACACCCTGGACTCTGGCTCTGGAGGACTCCGGCCCTGGCTCGCCCTGAACTATTCCTGCCCCTCAGCGCGCTGGACTGTGTTTCCAGAGAACCTGGTCCTGTGGCAACTTGGGCTACAGTAGCGTGGACTCCAGGACCCCAGTCCTGCCGGGCCCTAGACCAAGACCCAGCAGGACCCGCCATCCCCTGTACTAGGGCACCAGAGGACCCACACCTTGCCGTGCCCTGGACTACATCTTGAAAGGACCCCCCATCCGCTGAGCACTGGACTCCAGCACAGAGGGACCCCCGCCATGGAGATACGAACCACCCCTGCCCCACCGCACCCTGGACTACCGCACGCCAAGACTCTCGCCTGAACGCACCCTACACTCTGGCATGGGAAATCCAGCCCCTCAGAGCCCTGGACTCTGGCATTGGAGGACTCCCACTCCGCTACGTCCTGGACTCCGGCACCAGAGGACTCCTGTCCCGCGGCACCCTGGACACCTGCACTAGAAAACCCTGTCTCCTCTCCCCCTAGACTATAGGAGGGGAGGACTCTGCAAACCGACTCCAGCACAGTAATACCCCTGACCCGCCATGCCTTGTATTCCAGCACTGGAGGACCCCCTGCCACGGCGCTCTCTGGACTACCCCTGCCCCACTGCATCCTGCCCTACAGCACAGCAGGACAGCCTTACCACTGCGCGCTGGACTGAGGCAGGACAGGACTGGGGCCTCGTGTGTGATGGACTGCAGGGCGAGCTGACCCCCGCCCCACCGCGCGTTGGACTATGGCACAGGGGGACCACCACTCCCGCATGCCCTGGACCACCGCAGCACAGGTTCCCCCACTCCCCCGCGCCGGGAAAACGGCACTGGAGGACCCCGGTCCAACCCCTCCACGGACTCCACCACGGAAGACCCTCGCCCTGCTGCGCCCTGTACAAAGGCACAGGAGGACACAGTCTCACTGCCCCGTGGGCTATCGCACAGGAAATCCCCCACCCCCATAGTGCCAGAGACTCTGACAAGAAAAGACCCCTGCCACCTGCTCCCAGGACTACAACAAGGCAGGAACCACACTCCTCTGATGTCCTCACTGTGGGAACTGTGAACCCCGGCCCTGGTATGCCCTGTACTAAGTCACCCAATGACCCCGACCCCACCAGGTCGTGAACTCCAGCACTGGAGGACCATTGCCTTACTGCGGACTCAAGTACTGGACTATGGCAGGGCAGGATCCCTGTCCCACCATGCCCTACACTATGGCATGGGAGGACCCAGTCTCACTGTGCTCTGGACTCCAACACCCTACACAGGGGACTCCCACTCCACCACGTCCTGGACAAGAGAACCCCCGCCCCCCTGCACCCTGGATGTAGGAAGGCAGGAATCCCGCCCTGTCACGCTCCGGACTGTGGCACCTGAGGGTCCACCCCCCAGCGCGCCCTGGACTACTGCTCCGCAGGACTCCTGTTCTGCCGCGCCCTGGACTATGGCATCAGAGGACCCAGCTCCCCGCGACCTGGACTATGGCACCAGAGGACCCAGCTCCCCTGCGTCTTGGACTAAGGCAACAGAGGACCCAGCTTCCCGCGACCTGGACTGTGGCACCACAGGACCCAGCACCGGGCGTGCTGGACTAAGGCACAGTAGGACTCCGGCCGCATTGTGTACTCCTGTACAGGAGGACCCTTGCAGGGCAGCACACTTGACTGAGCTACTGAAGGAGCCACACTCCTGCCTCACCCTGGACTAAGGCACTGGAGAACTCTTCCTCCGCAGAGCCGCAGACTCTTGTAGGAGAGAACCTCCACCCAGCCTGCCCTGGACTGTGGCCCAGTAGGGCCCACACCACGTCATGGACTCCTGTACTGGAGGAAGAATAGTGATAAATGTCCAGGTTTACAAGTTGAAAAGTAGCAATTCATGTGTTACAATGAATGGATTTGATGTAAAATTACAAATGCTGAAACCATTATGTGTAATTGCTTAGCCAGAGCAATTACACAAGACAAAGAAATAAAATAAATCCATATACGGAAAGAAGAGGTAAGATTGTTTCTGTTTTCTGAAAATATAATCTTAAGATGGAGAAAATCTTAAAGACACCACCAAAATAAACGGTTAAAGCTGATAAATTCAATAAAGTTAATAGTTACAAAATCAACATACAAATATCATTATTGTTTCTATACACTACTGACAAACTGTTACCTGAAAAATAAATTGATAAGGTGATTCAATTAATAATAGAATCAAAACAGATATATAAATATATCAAAGGTGGAGGAGTAAATTTAATCAAGAATGTGAAAGATTTGCACACTGAAAACTATAGCACATTGATGAAAAAATTTTAATAGCATAAATAAATAGAGAAACATCCTTTATTGATGGATTCAAAAATCAATATTGTAAGTGTCAATGCTACCCCAATCTACAGATTAAATGCAACCACTATGAAATTCCAATGTCATTCTTCACAAAGCAGAAAAATTACTCCTAACATGTGTATGGAACCACAGAAGACCCCAACTAACCAAAGCAATCTTGAACAGAAAGAACAAAGCTGGAGGCATCAGACAACCCAATTCCAAACTATATTGCAAAGCTACAGTAATTAAAACAGCATAGCAATGGCATACAAACAGACACATAGAACAGTGAAAAGGGATATAGAACCTGTAAATACATCCGTGTGTCTGTGGTCAATTGATTTTTTGATAAAATAACCAAAAAATACACAATGAAGAAAAAAATATTTTCAATAAATGGTATAGAAAAAACTGACCATCCACATACAGAAGAATAAAATTTGACTTCTATTTTGCTCTTTTTACAAGCATCAAATCAAAATTAAAGACGTAAATTTAAAACTACTACAAGGAAATATAGAAGAAGACTGTCTGACATTTGCCTGAGCTGTGATTTTCTGTAGATTATTCCAAAAGCACAGGCAACAAAAGCAAAAACACACAAATGAGATTACATAAAACTAAAAAGCTTTTCCCCAGGAAAAGAAGCAATAATAGAATGAAGAGAACCCACAAAAGGGATAACATTCTTAAAGCATACATCAGGTAACTCAACCTTCTCAAAAATAAGAAAAAAGCTATGTTTATTAAAAAAAAAAATAAGCAAAGAACCTGAATAGACATTTCCTAAGGCATACAAAAGGCCAACAGGTACATGAAAAAACCATAAACATTCCTAATTATCAGAGAAATGAATCAAAGCCACAATGAGATATCACCTCACACATTTTACTATGGCTATTATAAAAACAGATGGAAGATAAGTATTGATGAGGATGTAGAGAAAAAGAAACCCTGTACAGTGTTGGTAGGAATGGAAATTAGTACAACCATCTTGGAAAACAGTATGAAGCTTCCTCAAGAAATTAAAAATATATTTACCCTATGTGTAATTTATTGAACTTTATTGAAAAATATATGATCTGTCAATCCCACTTCTGGATATATGCCCAAAGGAATTTCAATCAGGATGTCAAAAAGAGACATCTGCAATTTCATGTTCATTGCATCATTATTCATAATAGCCATGAATTAGAAACAACCTAAGTGCTTATCAACTGAAGAATGGATAAAAATATGTGGAAAAATTGGAACCCTTCTACACCACTGGTGAGACTTCAAAATGTAAAACAATCTGGCAGTTCTTCAAAATGTTAAACACAGAGTTAGCACATGACCCAGCAATTCCACTCCTGTATATTTACCAAAAAGAAAATAAAACAAATGCTACACAAACAGTAGTATACAAATGTTTATAGCAACAAAAAGTAGAAAACAACAGAAATGTTCATCAACTGAGGAAAGGATAAATAAAATGAATCCATAAAATAGAATCTTATTTAGCAAAAAAAGGGAAAAAAAGTATTAATGCATGCTCCACAATGGATGAACATTAAAAATATGTGAAGCGAAAGAAGTGAGTAAAAAATGACTATGTGTTATGATGATTCCATTTATGTGAAATGTCCAGAATAGGCAAATTCATATTCAGAAAGTAGACAAGTGGTTGCCTAGACTAAGGAGGGGTTTAGGAAAGGCTGGAGAAAACGGGGAAAGTTTGCTAATGGACTCAAGTCTCTTTTAAGGAGCATTAAAATGTTCTAAAATTAAATTAAAATTATATTATGATGATTATTTGTCCACCCAGTTAATATTCTAACAGAATTTGAAGTTTGTACTTTAAATGAGTGAATTACACAATGTATGAATAATATCTCAATAAAGCTGTGGGAAGTTAAAAGTATATGTAGGATGCATACAGAAATACTGCTTATCTTATCTTTATAAATGAATCAAATTCTGTCATTTGCAAAAGCATGGATGTATTTAGAGGACATTATAGTAAGTAAAATAAGCCAGACACAGAAGGACAAATATCTCATAATATCACTTATATGTGAAATCCAAAAATGTGCACTCATAGATTTTAGGAGTAGAATGGTGGTTTATCAGAGGCTGAGCAGGGCTTG
>NW_012115633.1:4038461-4041534 GCF_000951035.1 Colobus angolensis palliatus | reverse complement strand
GGAGTAGAATGGTGGTTTATCAGAGGCTGAGCAGGGCGTGTAGGGGGGAAGTTGGGAGTAGAATGGTGGTTTTTCAGAGGCTGAGCAGGGCGGAGTGAGGGTTGAAAAAGGGGGAAATATTCAGTGGGGTAATGCTTCAGCAAGGAGAGATACATTCTGGTGATATGCTGCACAGCAAAGTGACAGCAGTTACTCCTAATGTAGTGCATGTCTTAAAACTGCTAAAATACTACATTTCAAATGTTTCACCATAATGTAATAAATATGTGAGGTGGAGGATATGTTATTTAACCTAATGTGTCCATTTCACAATATTTACATGTATTGTACCACATTGTACCCATATATATTTATTTATCAATAAAAACAAAATTTTCAAAAGCGAGCTAAACAGATGTGCTAGATCTTCATCTAAAGACATTTCTGAGAAAAATATATCTGTTTTCTTTCAGAATAGATCTACAGTTAATAGATATTATGGTAACTAAAGTAAAGCAGATAATTTTGGCCATCAGCTTATACTGTGGGATAATCTCTTTTTGCTGACCTTGTAAAAGATGCGGCAGATTAACCACAAGTAGGAAAGATTTTTATCATGATCAGGTAAAGGTTCTGCTTGCTTCTATTTTGAATAATATTGTCCCCCTAGAATCGCAAAGTGTGAATGCCTTTTGTTTCAGAGGTCTAGCCCTAAATGGTTTAGTCAATTACATCATGCATTCTAAAACAAGTCCTGGTGCGTTTGTGATGGTACTACATATAATTGTGTTTTTAATTTAACTCTCATATATGTCTACTTTTCTAGTTGAGCGTCTATATTTTATAGAGACCCTCCATATATATAAGTGCTTTTCTGATAGTCTATCCATTAAATTTCAAACATAAGTTAAGGCATAATTTTGCTTTTTTTTAATTACTGTTATTATATTTTAAGGCTAGTCAAGTGAAGCAGTGGGAGTGGAGAAGGAACTGCTTTAATTTTTATATATTGGTGTTACAGACTGTATGGGACAGGCTATATATTTGTTGGCTGAATTTTAGAAGCAAAGTGAAATATTTTTCGTATTTCATATTTCATTAGATTTAGGGATGATGATTACTTTAAGGGATTGTCGCTAGACTGAAAACACCACATCATCAATCACTTGGAAACAATATTTTGCCTATGTGTTTTGTTGACAAGAACTTTTATTGTGGCAATATACCTCACGATTGAAATATGTGAAAAATATACAGAAAAAAAGATAATATTTGTTATTAAGGGATATTTAGGCCTGAGATGCAGGATGCAAATATTTAAAACATACACCTTTTAAAGATTAGATTTAAAATGTAAATTGAAGCAGAGCACTTAGAAAAAGACATAATATGTAATATAAAAGTCCTGGGTTTAAAATGTTAAAATACTAAATGAGAAAATATGCTTCTTGGGTAGCTTAAAATCAAATACGAGACAAAAAATTATTCAGAACTTTTTCTAAGATTAAAAACATGTAGACAGTTTCATTGATATAAAATGAAATAAATGTCTGGATATAACTTTAGTAGAATAGAACAGGGAGACAAGAGCAAAGGGGAGGTGTATGCAGAATAAAGTGAACATATTATTGTAACAATGAGAGGACAGAAGTGAATGGTTGCTCTTGGAGACAAGGGATTTTGGTGTCTAAGTTAATGATGAATCTTTTGTTTGCAAGTTAAAAAATGTACCTTAAACCTGGTGAAGGAATAAAGGGTGGTGGAGGGGATGATTCTTTGTACACTAATCTGGGTTTAATGACTAATGAATTAATCATGAGTTCAAATGATTTTATGGAGGCCCTTTCTTTTTTATTTGATATTTCTGGACTGTTTTTCTCTTTGCATTTGCTCCATTTTTACCTGCTTGAACAATCTTTCCCCACAAAGTTTAGGAAACACTGTAACCACATGCTCCAGCATGATGTGATCCCTGAAAGCATTTGCAGCTGGGGGAGGAGACAAAGGGGCTTCTCTTTCAACAAATGCATATTAATCTCGGTGAAAACTCAGAAGTTTAAACATGGTCCTCCTTGGGTCATGTGGCTACCCCAGGACCAGTCATTGCACAAGACATAGGAGATAATCTCAAAAGCCAGGCTGGAGTCAAGGTTCTCTGGTGGAGTTTCCACTTTAGAAATGGGCTTTGTCAGGCTTTGTGTTTTTGTGTTACAGACATGACAGCCATGTATCTATCTATTCCACTTCCAGTGGAGATGAAAACCTAACGCATATGCCCATTCAGTGGATTTTATATGAATCTTCATAACAGCTTTACTTGCAACAGCCAAAACCTGAAAACAGTCTAAATGTCTATGTATAGGTGAATTTGTGACTGATAAACTTACTATGGTATATGTATATAATGAAATAATACTCCCTAGTAAGAACAGAACAATTGATAGATGTAGCAACATGAATAAATCTCCAAAATAGTGATGCTGAGTGATGAAAAAGTATACCCACCCTGTGATTTCACGTATTTGGAAATAAAAACTCACAGGGACTGCAGGTGGATCAGTGGTTGCCTGTGGTTGGGATGGGGACAGGCAGGAGAAAGTGAGTAGAAAAACACAAGAAAACTTTGGTGGTAAAGGTAATGAATATGCTTTTTATTTGAATATGTTGTTTGTTTTATAGTGCTACAAATGCCAACAATCATAATAATGTACAATTGAAGTATGTGCAGTTTATTGCATGTAAATAAACCTTTTAAAAATTAACTGATACAAATTGACTTACAT
Source organism: Colobus angolensis palliatus (assembly GCF_000951035.1). Classification (NCBI taxonomy): domain Eukaryota; kingdom Metazoa; phylum Chordata; class Mammalia; order Primates; family Cercopithecidae; genus Colobus; species Colobus angolensis. The sequence continues at coordinate 4,038,772 of NW_012115633.1, read as the reverse complement.
GACCAGAAATCTGTTGAAAACTCTCGTGTCTCCCCTATTTTATTCTTGTGTGCCCTTACAGACTGTGTGAACACATTTCTCATCTTACTGTTCTTTTATTTTATTTTTATTTATTTATTTTTTTTTGAGACAGAGTCTCGCCTTGTCACCCAGGCTGGAGTGCAGTGGCACCATCTCAGCTCACTGCAAGCTCCGCCTCCTGGGTTCATGCCATTCTCCTGCCTCAGTCTCCGAGTAGCTGGGACTACAGGCACACACCACCATGCCCGGCTAATTTTTTGTATTTTTAGTAGAGACGGGGTTTCACCGTG
>NW_012115633.1:4011250-4038411 GCF_000951035.1 Colobus angolensis palliatus | reverse complement strand
TTACAGGCATGAGCCACCGCGCCCGGCTTACTGTTCTTTTATGTCTACACTTTTCCAGGTAAATATCACTATCACCATAATTTCTTGCTTTCTCTTTAGATCATTAGTAATTCTGAGTAATGTATTGAAATGTTAAAAATATGTTCATGCATTCAGAATCCTCTGCTCTCTGATCCACATAATAGTGAATTAAGCTGTCAACAATTACACAGAATATTGCTCCTTTTTTGTTTGTTTGTCTGTTTGTTATTTGATGAAGTCTCGGTTGGTTACCCAGGCCGGAATGCAGTGGCACATTGTGGGCTCTCTGCAACCTCCACTTGTCGGGTTCAAGTGATTTTCCTGCTTCAACCTCCAGTGCAGCTGGGATTACAGGCATCTATCATCATCCTCAACTAATTTTTGTGTTATTATTAGAGATGGGGTTTCACCATGTTGGCCAGGCTGGTCTTGAACCCCTGACCTCAGGTGATCTGCCCACCTTAGCCTCCCAAAGAGCTGGGATTACAGGCATAAGCCACCATGTCCAACCAGAATATTGCTACTTTTGCAAATAGCTACAATTAACCCTGATCTGGACACCTTGAGTTGATCATAGCTTTGTAAAAGAGGGTAGCATTGTAAAACTATAAAAGTAGACTAATAATAAATAACATAGAATGCTTTCAGTATAAGAAATATTAATGTCCTAAGCAAAAATAAATAAAATAATAAATAAAGCTGGAGGAATTCTATTATCTGACTTCATATTATACTACAGAATTATAGTAACCAAAAGAATATGGTACTGGCATAAAAACAGACCCATAGATCAATGGAACAGAATAGAGAATGCAGTAACAAATCTGCGTAGCTACAGTGGACTCATTTTTGACAAAGGTGCCAAGAACATACACTGGTGGTAAATGGTGTTGAAAAAACTGGATATCCATATGCAGAGGAATGAAAACAGACTAGTATCTCTCACAATATATGAAAGTAAAATCAAAGTTGATTAAAAATGTAAAGCTAAGACTCCAACAATAAAACTAGTACAAAAAATGTTTGAAGAAATTCTCCAGGACATTGGTCTGGGCAAAAATATCTTGAGCAATACCCACAAGCACAGGCAACCAAAACACAAATGGACAAATGGATCACACTAAGTTAAAAAGCTTCTGCCCAGAAAATGATACAGTCAACAAAATTAAGAGACAATCCACAGAATAAGAGAAAATATTTGCAAACTACTCCTCCGACAAGGGATTAATAATCAGAATATATAAAAAGCTCGGACAACTCTTTAAGAAACAATCTAATAACCTGGTTGAAAAAAGGGGGCAAAAGATTTGAACAGATATTTCTCAAAAGAAGACCTACAAATGGCAAACAGGTATAAGAAACGGTGCTCAATATCACTGATCATCAGAGAAATGCAAATCAAAACTACAATGAGATATCATCTCACCACAGTTTAAATGACTTGTATGCAAAAGACAGGCAATAAAAAAAGGTAGCAAGGATGCAGAGAAAAGGGAACCCTCGTCCACTGCTGCTGGGAATGTAAATTCGTAAAACCACTGAGGTGAACAGTTTGGAGGTTTCTCAATAAACTAAAAGTTGAGCTACCATATGATCTAGCAATCCCACTGCTGGGTGAATACCAAAACTAAAGGTAATCAGTATGTCAAATACATATCTGCACTCCCGTATTTGTTGTAGCACTGATTACAAAGCTAAGATTTGGAAGAAACCTTAGTGCCCATCAACAGAGGAATGGATAAAGAAAATGTAGTACATATATACAACGGAGGACTATTCAGTCACAACTAAGAATAAGTTCCAGTCACTCTCAGTACCACTGATGGAACATTATAGATCATTATGTTAAGTGAAATAAGCCAGGCACAGAAAGACAAATGTCACAAGTTCTCACTTACTTGTGGAATCTAAAATCAAAACAGACTCATGGACATAGAGAGTATAAGGATGGATATCAGAGGCTTGGAAAGGTAGTTGGGGCTGTTGGTAGGAAGGTGGGGATGAATGGGTATAAAAATAGAGAGTTAATAAGACCTACTATTTGACAGCACAATAGGTTGACTCTATTCAATAAAAATTTAATTGTACATTTTGAAATAACTAAGACTGTAATTGAATATTTTATAACTTGAAGAATAAATGCTTGAGGGGAGGGATACCCCATTCCCCATGGTGTGCTTATTTCACATGGCAGGCCATATCCAAACATCTCATGGACCCCACAGATACATACACATACTATGTACCCACAACATTTTTAAACAATCTACTACAATTTTTTAAATGGCACCTACTTTTTGTTACCTTCAATGGTTGTAAAATATACTCTATTCTTTATGATTAGCCCTGTCTGAAAACAAATTTTAAAAACACTATTTAATACCAAATAAATGGACTAGGAGAAACTCACATGAAAATGACAGAAATTGTTTCTACTTCTTCTAATTATTGAGATGGCATTTCTATATTTGTGAAATTACCTGTGATAGAAAATTGAATTGTTTCCAACATCATTTTTCATAATTAATCATGTTATATTGCTACTCCTTTAAAAGTAGCCTTTAAAATATTACCAACCTATTTTAAAATCTACTTGCCAAACTATTAAACTATTCTTAAAAAGAAGTAATTTATTCAATTACCTAATTTCCTTAAGCAATGTCCTAATTCTCTCAAGCAATTATCTGATTTTCTCAAGCAATGGATATTATCAAGTTGCGCTGTTAACTGCTGAGAATCATCGTCTGCGTATGAGATAAATCATCTGTCAGTCCTTTAAAGAAGACTTTATGAGCCATAGAGATAGTAGTCCAATCTGTATCACTGACTTTAAGTAGTGGATAATTGACACTCCATGTTGCCTGTAAGCCTATTTCACAGCAGCTGAGTGATCTTACATGTGCCTATTGGAGCGCCATTTTCCTTATAACCCTTAGATGAATTCAGATTGACTGAGTTCTGTGTCAGTGGAAATTGCCAGAATTATATCATTGTGCTTTGGGTCTACACGGATTTCAGATGTTTAGAAAATAGCTGTTTTCCTTCTGGGTAATCATTTTCATGTCACCACTCTTGTCAGCATCTGCATTGGGCACATCTCCTAGGACGTCCCTTCTGCCTCTTTTAAAATATGAAAACAAAATCGATATAGCGCAGCAAGCCAGGGAAAGTCTACTTTGATTGACTTATGGCCGTAGTCACCCAGCAGTTCCTTCAGATGTGGCTTCCCAGGTCAGCCACTGAGCCCAGGCGCTGTCCTCCTGCCTGCAGAAGTGGCTCTGTGAGCCATTTGAGGAGAAAATGGGGGACTCTGTGCTTCAGCCCGAGGAGAACAGGGTAGAGATAGAGGAGCCCGTGGGCGACCTCAGGTTAACTGAAAACATGAGAGGACACAAGCGTGGGACCAAGTCTGTCACTAACCCATAAAGAACTCTCACGAAGCCGACTGGACACTCTGTCTGCGCACCTGCCTTTGCCGTGAGCATGTGCAGAAATGCCTGGGGCACCACTGGGTCACCCCAGTGTTTTTATTTCTAGTCATTCCGAGGTTACTCCGCAGCAAAACACAGAGGGAGGCTGGCGGACACTGGAGCATCCTGCAGTAGGGATCCGAAGCTGTGGAATGTCCAAAGGGCCATTTGACCGCCTTCCAGAAGCTCCAGCTCATGCTGGATGTCACCCAGAAAGCCCAGACCGTCTTTGGCAAGACCTCCCGGAGACCAGGAACTTGGTCAGGGCGTGCGGCCTGAGATCACATCAGCTCTGGGGAGGCTTCCTGGCCTTCTGCTTCTTCCCCGGCCGCCTTAAGGGGCTTGCCTCGCCCTGAGTCTCCCCGCTGGTGGCGCGGTGATGCTCCTGGATGTCACCTCCAGGTTCTTTTGAGACTGCGGCTGGCACCCGGGGACTGGCCCCTGTGGATTGGACTCCCCACACTGGGATCAGGGACCTCCAGCGCCACTGCGGGTGAAGGCGACCTCAACGTGGAGCTGCTGCCAGCGCGGCAGGCCCGAGGGAGGCCCAGGATGCTGCCTCCAGGCCCCAAGAAGGGCAGTTTCAGAAAGTCTTTGGCCTGATGGAAGGCGGCGCGGCTGAGAACGACTGGCGGTGCTGCCTGGTAACCCGGGACCAAGAGGCCCACGGCCTCCATCAGGAACCAGGTGCTTCTGCAAATCTGGGACTTCAAAGAGGAGTAATGGCATCAAGTTGGCGGACACAAGGAACACCCAGAGGTCCCCGGTCTTCTCTGTCCTTCCGCGCTCAGGAGCGAGTATGGCCGCAGGGACGCCATCCGCCCACAAACCCATGGTGTTTGCTGCCACTGTGCGCGGAGATGCGCTCCCCGAGGTCACTGTCGGCCAGGACACCAGGATCACATCAGCCGCAGCATCCCGCACTGACACTCAGTATTGACCTTCCCCAGACGTTGCTGGATGTTTTCCTTTTAAAAACAATTTTGCGGTGGGAGAACAAAAAAGGGCATCCTCAGAGCTTTTGCAAAAATTCTCCTGGACCTGTGGTTCTGTGGTGTTCACCTCTGCGTTGTACTGACCACTAATTGGCCGGAGCTCCTAAGGCCTATAAGGGTCTCCCTGCCCCACTGGGCGCTTTAGACACCTCTGAGGGGCCCCCGTGGCTCAGGAGGATAAAAGTCCTCAGGGGCCTGCTGCGGGGAGGACGTGCAGACCTGCAGCCCCTTGGCCACCGCGCCTTCCTTCATTCCAGACTGGAAAGAGACCTTGGCCTCCACCCCACAGGCCCTCATGACCTTGGGACCCACACTTTAGAGGCCATGCGCGTTTCGCTGCCAAAGCAATGACACAGGAGATGGAAATTCTTTTGCCTTCACTATCTGCCTAAGTAATTTCTCTATTAGAGCCCAGAGTGGTGGGGCCCACACCGCCAGCTGACACATGAAAGTGTGGCAACGATGTGGTGGTGTGTCCGTGTGGCAGCGTGGTGGTGTCTGTGGGCAGTGTGTCCGCATTTCTGTGTGGTGGTGTGTCCTTGTGGCAGTGTGTCCGCATTTCTGTGTGGTGGTGGTTCCATGTGGCAGTGTCTGTGTGGTGCTGTGTCCATGTCGTGGTGTGTTTATAGATCTGCGTGGTGATGTCTCCATGTGACAGTGTGTCTGTGTATCCGTGTGACAGTGTGTCTGTGTGTCCTTGTGTCTGCGTGGCAGTGTCTGTGTGGTGGTGTCTGACAGTGTGGCGGTGTGTCTGTGTGTGTGGTAGTGTCCATGTGGCAGTGTCTGTGTGGTGGTGTCTGACAGTGCAGAGGTGTGTCCGTGTCACAGTGTGGCGGTGTGTCTGTGTGTGTGGCAGTGTGTCTGTTCGTGTGAGAGTGATGGTGTGTCCCTGGACAGTGTGGTGATGTCTCTGTGTGTCTGTGTGTCCCTGTGGTAGTATGGTCGTGTGTCCTTACAGTGATGACTCCGTGCGTCTGTGTCCGTGTGACAATCTGGTGCTGTGCCCGTGTGGTGACTTCTCCGTATGTCTGTCTGTCCATCCATGTGACAGTGTGGCAGTGTGTCCGTGTCGTAATGTCTCCGTGTGTCTGTACATGTTACAGTGTGGTGGTGTGTCCGTGTGTCTGTATGGTGATATCTCCATGTGTGTGTGTGTCTGCTTGTCCATTTGAGCATGTGGCGGTGTGTCCGTGTGGTGGTGTCTTCTTGTGGCAATATGTCAGTGTGACAGTGTGGCAGTGTTCCTTCCCCAGCGTGCAGAGCTGGCACCTTGCCCTCTCAGCCCAGGACGCCCCAGAAGGCCGCAGCTTGGCGGGCAGGAGGTGGCTCCTGTGGAGGGAGGTGCAGGGAGCTCCCACAGCCAAGTCTGTGGGATCACCTGCATTGGGTGGGAGTGAGGAGAAAGGCACCCGGGCAGCCAGGACAAGCCTGGGCCTGCCCTAAGGAGGTGAACCGCTCCGGGCCTGCATTTCCTGGGCGGAGTACTCCAGCTCAGTCATCTTGTCATCTTGTCCTGAGTCCTTCCTGGGCCTTGGAGAGTGCTGAGATTTGAAGAAGGGAAGGTCATCTTTGTTGCGGAAAGCCTGATGTGTTTCTCTATTGCTGTCACTTTCACCCTCACTGCTGGTGAAACATCAAACATCAGACACCTGCGGAGAAAACTCCTGGAAGTAAATGTGGGGACTGGCAGTATCCAACCAGAGGAGTCTCACGCGGATTTCTGTTTGGTTGGAGATCTGCGTCTTTCCCTGTGGGTGGCGGAAGCTGAGCAGCTCTGCAGCGGGAAGGAAGGTGGGCTCTGTGCTGTCAGGAAGATCCTGACCTGGGGCAGAGGGGTGAGAGGGGATGGGCGGTGACGGGCTGTGCAGGCCACCGGGCAGTGTGCATCCCCCCTGCTGCCGGTCGCCCAGAAGGAGGACAGGTCCCGACCTGGCGGGAGCAGAGGCAGCCCGGCTGAAGTCTCCGCACCAGGCGTGAGGGCCGGCGGAGCCATAGGCCATGGCCGAGGGTGACTCCCGGGCACCTGCTGTGCATCCTCGTGACCAGGACACACACCGGCCTCTGGAGGCCAGGCGGATCAAGCGAGGGGCGCCAGGCAAGGTTTGGGGTTCCCGCGGCGGAAGGTGGGTCCCTGGACCCTGGTATCCTGCTGCTGTCCGGAACATGGGCCGCCTTCCCTCAGGTGCGCCCCACCAGGGTCGCCTATCTGGGACCTCGAAACAGCTCCTGGCGGGCCGGAGCGGGAGGCTGGGGCAGAGGCCTCAGGCCCCAGCTGGGTCTGCAGTTTCTGCCACTGGTGGAGGCACCGGGGCGAGCTCAAGCTGTGCCCAGGCAGGAAACTCTCCGACCTTGCCAGCTTCCGCGCCAGCTTTGGTGACTCTCTCCAGCTCAGCTTCAGCACCTTTCAACAGTTCTGTGTTCTCTATTATCACAAGAATTCTTTCTGTATTTGCTATCCTTTATCAAATAAGAATTTAAAGATGCATGTGGAGTGATATCACAGTTCAAACATTAAAAAATATACAATTTCAAGCGTTTATTTTGTTAATGTATAATTTTCTAAGAAGTAAAATTATGACTCTAGTGCTAATATAAGATAAACACGTATCAACAGTGTTATTCAACTCAGTAAGCAATGAAGGTTCCAGTAATAGGTTCAAATCATTGCAAGGAACATTAAAGGAGCTTTACAGCCAATGTTAAGTTCACATCATTTGGTTAGCTACAATACTGGTTAGTATCCAACATAGTCAGAAGCTGTCATCTTTGTGAGTTATCTCTTCCATGCACAGAAATTACGCGTTTTTCTACTGTACAAAATATTTATCTTTTCTACTACTTCTGCACATAAAAATATTGCTAGTCACAAAAGACCAGGATTGCACTGAAAAGAAAAAAAATCTGAGTAATGTCTCTCACCTGTATTCATACTTCTTTTCTTCCTTTATGAAATGTCTTTCAGCTGCATTTTCTATCTGAAGGTTTGTGGAGAGAGTAAAATGAATAAAAGTATAGTAAGTGAATATTTTGATAACAATTTACAGATTATTCATGTCTAATGAACAGAAAACACACTTCCAATATTTAAAGTGTAATGAGATGAATTTGATGTATACATGTGCCCATTAAACAATCACCATAAAGGGTACAGTGAGCATATCCAATACTCTCAAAGCTTCCCAGTTCCCCTTGGTAATGCACGCTTATACCTCTCAGGTGTGAAGTACTGAGCTACACACACACACACACACACACACACACTGGGATATCTAATTGTTTCAGAAGTATTTGTTGAAAGTGTTATGTCCATGAATGGTCTAAGAACTTTATTAAATACTAGCTGAAAGCTGATATATATGTGTATATCTATATTTGTACTACATCGTCTTAAGTACTGTAACTTGATAAGTCTTGAAACCAGGTGCTGTTAATTCTCCAACAGCACTTGGTTTCAAAGTAATGGTTTCCTTTCAAAGTAATTTGCCTTTATAGGTCCTCTACCCATCGACGTACATTTCAGAATTTTAGTTTCTCAGTTTCTAAAATAAGGAATCCAGCTGTGATTTGATTGGAATTGTTATAGATCAATGTGGGAAGAGTAGATATCTTAACAATACTGAGATTTATGAGTCATAAATTCCATTGATTTAGGTCTCTTATTTATTTTAACAGTATTTTGTAGTTTTGTAGTTTTCAAATGTTTCTCTTTTTTGCAGGTTTATCCCTAAGTACTACACACTTTGATATTTGCAATAATATCACAATTATGGTAATATTAATGCAAATGTTTTATTTTTCCCTCTAGTAATTGTCAGGTAGCTTTAAATCGTAATTTAATTGTATGATACAACGGGGTTTTGAGAAACGTATACATATTGTATATATACATTTTTTTCAGTTTGGCAGATTGACTCCACTATCATTTCATATTTTAAAATTGCACCAATTACTACCAGCCTGCTCTCAAGGACAATATATCAAAATATGTATCATGTTTCAGTTTATTTAGCATCAGGAAGCTCACACATTGCACTTACTTTTGGAAACCTGGAATAAAACAATAATGTAAATATCAGCTCACAGGCAACATATGAGTACATGTGACAATTTTCTAAATATCGACCTTTCGCTACTTAATTCTATGTTTATATTGTCAATTTTTTTCCTCCTCTTGAAACTCTCACGCTGCTTATTAAATTTTGGTTCAATTCTCTCCCTATTTTTTCCCCTAATCTACTTTCTCATATTTTACTGATGTTGTGCTCCTTTTCATTTGGACACTTTTAAAAAGCTGTGTAATTTCTCCTTTGTATTAAAATGCAAATCCATATCTAAAATAAATGAGCGCAGGGACCAAACAGATGTTTGTGCAGCGTGTCCATGAGCAATATTATCCACAATAATCAAAGGGAGGGAGCAGCCCATGTGAATATTGATGGATGAGTGGTTCAACAAAATGTGGTATATACGGCAACATCATAATATTCAGCCTTAAAATATATTCTGAACATGCTATGAAATAGATGAAACTTGAAGATATGCCAAGTGAAATAAGCCAGTCTGAGAAATTCAAACATTCTATATCATGCCATTTCTGTGAGTTACTTAGTGAAATTTGTAGAGACAGAAAGTAGAATGGTGATTGCTAGGGGGAGGGGCAGGGAGAGGAATGGGAAGTTGGTGTTCAATGAGTACAGAGTTTTAGTTGGAGAAGAAGACAAGTTTTGGAGTTCTATGGTGGTGACTGTTGCACAACAGTGCAAATATACTTAATGCCACAAAACCGTGCACTTAAAGTGATTAAAAAGGCAAATTTTATGTTCTGTGTATCTTTCCAGAATTACAAACCTGCAATCACAGTATTAGAGATAGAACATGTTATATAGCGTTAGGTGATGATATTTTACACATTTGCACATAATCAGAATTTCAAGGCCTTAATTTCAGATAAGATAGTCTAGAACATAACGATATTGATGTAAGAAAGCCATAAGCAATGTTTACTTTCAATCAGATTTACTAGAAAAATTTTATTCAACTGGTCATTTCTCTTTGCCAGTATTACTGTATTCTTATTTGTAGTAATAGAAGTGTGAAAAACCATCAAGGAATCTTAAATTACATTCTCATACTGACTGCATACAATAGTTCTGAAAACAGCAGAAGTTATATATATCCCTTGTAAGTAAAACATGAGGAACACAACAAAACAAAAATTAATAGGAGACAATTCAAACAGTGGCGACCTGTTATTCCTATCTAGTTAAGTACTACTATTTTCTAAGAGGAATTTGATATTTTAAATATATTATCTGAGATGTCTGTATTTATATTTTGAGATGCTATACAAATGAGTCAATGACATGGAATTTTACAAATCAAGAAGCTTATTCTGGGGCCATTTCTTTTGAAGTTTTCTCTGAACTACTAAAGAAGCATTAATGATCCATAAATTATATTATCTACATTTACAGCATTTAAAATGTGTTCAGCATAAAATATTAGCTACAGAGTAAGTGAAATAAATTAAACATGGAATGAAGATTTGTCCTTAAATATAATTTACAAGAAGACTTTGATATTTATTTTTCACAAGTGAAGCATTCTTATAAAGTGTCATAACCTTTTGGGGGAACCTCTGGGAAAAATGGAGAAACTCTGAAGCTACACTCTCCCTAACCTCTCTTTACAGGGAGCTCCCGCAGCTCCTACAGAAATGAGTGGCTGAGATTCTTGATTGCATAGCAGAACTTCTCATCCTAACCCTTTCCCTTTTTAGTGTCTGTGTATCAGTATAAAAGTTCTGTAAACTGTAGTTCCTTATTTTAATCCCAAAGCACAGTAACAATATATTTCATTCTAGTGTTGGCAGTTTCTGTGAGTGTTTTCTTTAATTCTCAAAACTCTATCTGTGGGATTCCAAAGAGCCTAAAAAGTAAAATATTTTAAAAAGGGGAAAGAGACAAAGGGAAAGAAAGTAAAATCAATAGCCCATTCTGTCACTGTTATTAAACACCAGAATACCTTTCTGTTAATCTAATTAAAATTCGTGACATTGTTTAGCATTTATGTCTTGAACAAAAGTTTGGAATCCTGAAAAAGAAATTTAATTTGCTAATAAATATATTTGAGTTGAATTGAAATCCTTATATATTACTTAAAATAAGAACACAAGATGAATTATGACATAGAAAATTCCATCCCTCATTGTCCAAAACCTAATAGTTAAATTGAACTTGTTAAATAATATTTTTAGCCAGGCATATGACTTACACCTGGAATCCCAATACTTTGGGAGGCAAAGACAGGTGGATTGTTTGAGCTCAGGAGTTACAGACCAGGCTCAGCAGTATGGTGAAACCCAATCTTAAAAAAAAAAAAAAAAAAAAAAAATTTGCCAGGTATAGTGGCTTGCCTGTAGTCCCAGCTACTCAGGAGGATGAGGTGGGAGGATCACCTGAGCCTGGGGAAGCTGGTGATGCAGTGCGCCATGGTTGTGCCACTGCACTTCCGCTTAGGGAACAGACTGAGACCCTGTCTCAAAGAAAGAAAGAGAAAGAGAACAAAAGAACGAAAGAAAGAAAGCGAAAGAAAGCAAGAAAGCAGGAAGGAAGGAAGGAAGAAAGGAAGGAAGTAAGTAAAAATAATGGTTTTTTTTTTGCCAATAATCTTTGTGAAATTATACGTGGAATTTTGCTTTAATGAAATAGATTTAACTAAGTTGTGACACGATTTAAGTGTATTGACCCGAGCAGTCAGAGGCCTCCGAATCCCCACAATGACTTGACAGTTTCATTTGACAATTGATTCTCCTATCATACATACAGCATAGTCAGAATTTCAGAACTCCAACTTTCCCTATGCTATTTGTGCACATTGCTTAACATCTCTAAGACTCCATACTTTTACTCTTAAGATACTACTAATAATAGTACCTAGTTTTTATGGTATAACGTGTATCAAAAGCATTATACTTACAGGCAGATAGCAATTTCTCAGTAAATATTTGCTAATGTTTTAGTACAAGCAGGAAAATTGGATTATGATATTTATGACACGTTGATTCTCCTTCTAGAAATATTTAATTGTTTATAAAACTTGTTTTCAAGTAGAGCAGTATTTTGTGTTCAAATTGAAAATACTGTATGTTCATACATTTAAAAAAGAAAGTATTGCATGAATGTTTTCCTAAAAATATTTCTAAATGACCTTGAGCAAGGAGGACAGGAGAGATCAGTAAAATAAGGCTTTGTGGCATAGGAGACAATTTGGTGGAGAGCTTTCAGCTCAAATAAGATTTGAAAAAAAAAGAGAATTTTTATAAAAAATGTAAAGGCAGGATTTACCCTGATGAGCTTGTGAAGAAAATAAGAGTCTAACGTAATTCAAAAGAGACTAATCAGTCAAAGTAGTTTTGAAGGGAATATCTTGAAGAGAGAGAACCTAAAATGAAGATCAGGTATGTAATTATTTTAATAATCTACCCATGAGATAGAAAGCACTGGGTTTTTTTAATTGATCACAAAGGTAAAATAGTTTCAAGAGCCATTCTTTGTTCAGCCTAAAGCGGGTTTTACATTTTGAAACAATGACATATAAGTAGATAATATCCAAATTCGTGTCTATATGAATAATTCTGTTCTCAATAAAAACACTTTATTCACACAACTGATGATTATCTGCATTTGATTTAGTGCTGAAAGGCCAAAGGGGGACTGATAAAATTTTAGAGTTGCAAGCAGCTTAAGTGGAAAATCATGATCATACGCAACTAGTCATGACTGAAATAAGAAAACAAAGCAAAAAATAAATAAGAAAATAATTGACTACATGAACATTTGCTTCTCTCCTAAGAATCAAAACGCTTAATTTGCTGAGGCATAAAAGCATCTGGGTCCATCAACCCATGCAAAAGTCTACTGTTTCTGGGAGATAAGAAGAAGCAAAACACATCAGCTTTCAGAGAAGGTTAAGAAACCTCTCACATCCTACTCCACCCCACCTGAGACCAGGCAAAGGATCACTGCTTCTGGGGGATGGATGGAGGAAAAATACTTCTCCATCAGGAGAGGAACAAGGATTGTTTCGGGGTCCAGGATTTTGCACTAATGCACAGTCGTGCTACTGTGGTAAAGGGTTGGAAAAATCTCCATCCAGTGACCACAGACAAAGGTGCATTGTTCCTATGAAAGGAGAAAGAAAAGAGTTTGTCCTTATTGTGGGTTTGAAAACTTGCAATAATATAAATCAAAGGTTTTCTACCACTGAGGTGGCAAGAGGCAAGGTATTATTTCTTCCTCAAAAACCAACACAGATAAGCGACAGAGTGACTCCCACTGGAATAAGAGTCATGAAGTGCTAACAATATCCCTTCTCTGAGAGTCGGATGATGAAACTGGCTCCAAAATAACATAAATCACCCCTCTGCTCCCTGCCTGAATTTTCTGCCTAGTCACACACACACAAGAAATGATGTTCTACAGTTAGAGAGGAACAAGAAAGTGGAGAGGCCGGGCGCGGTGGCTTAAGCCTGTAATCCCAGCACTTTGGGAGGCCGAGATGGGCCGATCACGAGGTCAGGAGATCGAGACCATCCTGGCTAACATGGTGAAACCCCGTCTCTACTAAAAAAAATACAAAAAATTAGCCGGGCGAGGTGGCGGGCGCCTGTAGTCCCAACTACTCGGGAGGCTGAGGCAGGAGAATGGCGTGAACCCGGGAGGCAGAGCTTGCAGTGAGCTGAGATCCGGCCACAGCACTCCAGCCTGGGCGGCAGAGCGAGACTCCATCTCAAAAAAAAAAAAAAAAAAGTGGAGAGAGACCCTCTCTGTGACATAGGTGGTAAGAACTACTGGAAGGTAACTGTGAAACAGGAGCATTGGCATATGCCCTCGAGAGCATAAGGCCCCACACAACACACATGGTATGGCAGCCTACTGCTGGAGAAATTTAAGTTACATGGTTTACTGAATGTTTCAGTCACCACAGCAAAAACCAGCCTTTGTTCCTGCCCGCACTAACAGCAGGACACAAACCAAAATGAAACAGAAACATAAAACAATCTTGACATAAATAATTATTTCATGAGCTACTGTTTTCCTACATCTGATGATTTGCATTTTTTAGAAATTGGGAGACACATAAAAGCAAGTTAGAAATTTGAGTTATGAGTTATAATATTTTCAAAAGATAAAAAGTCAACAGAATCAAATTCAGAGATAATTCAGACGTTGGAACTAAATGCAAGTAATTTAAAATAATAATGATCAAAATATTAAAGAATCTAGTTAAAAAAAGACATGCATGGAAAAATGAGGAATTTCAGCAGAGATGGGAACGGTAAAAGGCAAAAGCTAAAAATAAGTGAAAGCATGAGAACAGAGATGAAGAATTACATCCGCAAGCTGATTAGCAGACTAGTCATCAGAGTTAAGAAAGAAGAAGTAAATTTTATATTAGGTCAACAGAAATTATTTGAATGGCAGCACAAAGTGAGGAAAGAGAAAAACAAAATAAACCAATGAACGAAGCAAATAAAATACTCCAGTGAGTCCAATTCTCTGGTAATACGAAATTAACTAAAATACAATTAATTGGAATTCCAGAAAGAGATTAAAAACAGAACGTGAGGAAAGAAAATTTTGAAAAAGATGACTGAGGACACCAAGTAACCTCAAAAAGCTCCAAGAAAGATTAATACAAAATTTAAAGAACGCTAGAATAATCACACTAGTCTAACTGCTGAAAACCAATGGTTAGCATAAATTTTGAATTCAGTCACAGAAAAATAGGAACATTGTGTACAGAGATAAACAGAAACAAACATTACAGTGAACTGCTAGTCAGCAGCTCTACAAGTCACAAACCAATGATACAAAATTTTTAAATAACTGAAAAAAGTCAATCCCCAATCTTATATCCATTAACTACATCACTAAAATAACAATTAAATGAAGACATTTTCAGATTAACACTGGAAGAGTCCCTTGATAACAGGTCTGCACTAAAATAAATGTCAAAATGATTTCTTGAGGCGAAAGGAATATGGAAGCAGATGAAAGCTGAAACTACACAAAGAAATAAAGAGTGCCAGGGAAGATATAAAGATATGTAGCCCAATTATTTTACATTGCTCTAAAGATCATTGATTCTCTAAATTTTTTTTTTAAAAAAGAGTAACTTCACACCATGGATTCATAATCTTTGAGACTATAATGCATGACATAAATAGTGTAAAGGAGGGAGGAAACAGAAATACACATTTTAAGGTTTTTATGCCATAGTTGATATAATACAAATTATAGGTTACTGTAATAAGCTAGAATAGGTATTGAAATCTCTAGAGAAACACTGAACATTTTTAAAAGATTATATGTGCATTAATGTTTTCATAGAACTTCCAGCTTTTATTTATTTGTTTTTATTTATTTTATTTTATTTTATTTATTTATTTTTGAGACAGAGACTCGACCTGTTGCCCAAGCTGGAGTGCAATGGCGTGATCTCAGCTCACTGCAACCTCCACCTCCCAGGTTCCAATGATTCTCCTGACTCAGCCTCCTGAGTAGCTGGGATTATAGGTGCATAATGTGTGGATATTTTACTCCATTCTGTAGGCTGTCTGTTCAATCCCTTGATAGTTTCTCATGCTGTGCAGAAGAAACTCTTTAGTTTAATTAAATCACATTTGTCATTTTTCATTTTTCTGGCAATTGCTTTTGAGTACTTACCCTCAAATTCATTGCCAAGTGCAATGTCCAGAAGAATATTTCCTAGTTTTTCTTCCAGGATTTTTATAGTCAGAGGAAGTAATCTTACGCCAATGGGTCTTATTAATCAAATGACTCCACAGTGAGAATAATTACTCTGAA
Organism: Colobus angolensis palliatus; assembly: GCF_000951035.1. Classification (NCBI taxonomy): domain Eukaryota; kingdom Metazoa; phylum Chordata; class Mammalia; order Primates; family Cercopithecidae; genus Colobus; species Colobus angolensis. The sequence continues at coordinate 4,023,054 of NW_012115633.1, read as the reverse complement.
AAAATCAATTTTGTTATAATGATTAAAATTTAAATATTTGAAAGTAAAAACAGATGCCACCTTTTTGCTAGAATGCTACAAAGCAAATTGCTACAAGAGAGGCAGAGGAAACACTATATATATATATACATACATCCAAAATGTAATTTGCAGTGAAATAAATGGAAGCACATTATAAATAAACTTACCTGATTTTACAAACCTGTAAAAGGATTTCTACTAATTTTTCTATTGCCCGCATTGCCTTTTCTTCTAGATCCAATTTATAATTTTGTACATCACCAATTTGTCTTCACCTGTGCGTTCTTTCCATATGCATCTTAAGATTTAATATTTCTTCTTCCAACATATTTTTATCCTCCTCAGATTTTTTACATTCCTGTGGTACTTTTTTCATAGATAATAACTCCCATTGAATAACTTGATTTTATTTAGTCAAATAGACATATTTTGAAGATACATCTTCCAGCTGTGCTATAAGATCATCAAACTACATTAATAATACAGCTTGATAATGAAGTAGGCTGAGAATAATCTCATAAAAAACCAGTAACAAATTTTGAAATACATTTACTTGCAATAAAATGTTATCTATAATATACATTCTTTAAATGTTAACCCTTAAGTTACTCAGAAATTGAAGAACAAAGTAAAAGCCACCATGAGTCACAATCATATATTCTTTACTATCGTCTTTAACACAGAACTTCTGCACTTGATCTTTCTTTTATTTTTCTGATAATTTGTGTTTGTTCCTCCTTAAATGGCTCCAAGTTAACTCTTATTAGAAAGTCTCAAACCCCCTTCTCTCATCATCATGCCCCAAAATTTGTCAAAAAATGTTTCAAAGATATTATATTGAGTTATTTAGGCCAAGGTCAACAAATGGACCTTAGAATAAGACTTTGAAAATAATGTAATACTCTATGCTAGGCATGGTGGCTCACACCTGTAATCCCAGCAGTTTAGGAGGCTGTGGCAGAAAGATCACTTGAGGCCAGGAATTTGAGACCAGCCAGAGCAACATAGTGATACCATACTCTCAACAACAACAACAACAACAAAACCACATTTAGAAAACTAGCCAGGCATAGTGCCTTATGCTTGTAGCTCCAACTAGTTGGGAGACTAAGGCAAAAGGATGGATTGGACTCAGAGTTCATGGCGGTGGTGAATTATGACAAAATCACTGCACTTCTGTCTGGATGAGAGACAAAGACCATATGTCAAAAAACCACAAAATAATCACATAAATAAGGATTCTAATGCCATAAGCCTTTCCCTAGGCTGTAAATGTTTTATGCTAATTTGAATTGCATTTTAAAACATAAAGTCCTCCTTAAGTTGGCTTGTGGTCTGCCTCTTTGTAACCAAGAAGTCTGCAGTGCCATATGATCCCTGAGGCATGGACTGGAGCCCCAAAGCCAGTACACATTCTGCTCCTCAGCCTGCTGCTCATGTCCTCTGTGTGGCTCCATTTGCAGCATAGTTGTTGCACTGAGGCTTGTGCATACCTGGGAAGGCCAAGCTGGATCAAAGAGCAACGAGCCAACTCTGCAAGGGTGTGCCAGGAGCCGGTGGACCAGCACACTAACCTCACTTACTGTCAGTCAAGGTACATCATTTTTTCTATCCTAGAGGTAAGGCCTCAGAGCCATCTGCTATTCCTCAGGCCTCTGCTCCAGCAGCCATCAGGTGGCAGGCACTCAGGCTGTGGGAACCTGACCATCCCTGCTTCCTTCAGTGGGTGAAGTTGGTGACTGGTCCATCTGCTACATGCACACCCTTGTCAAGGTGGCACATTGCTCTTTGAGTCAGCTTGGCCTTGTCTGTCATGCACAGGCCCCAGCCACCCACGTACTGCTCTGAGTGAGCTTGTCCTGCCTGAGGCCAAATTCTAGGTCAGGAAAGGGCCACAGAAAGCCTAGACCCCTGGATTGCAATCCTGGCTGCTTTCTACACTTGAACGTAAAGTCCTCCTTAAGATGGCCTGTGGTCTGCCTCTTGGCAACGAAGAAGCCTGCAGTGCCATCTGAGCCCTGAGGAATTGACTGGAGCCCTAAAGGTAGCACACACTCTGCTCCTGAGCCAGCTGCTCCTTTCCTCTAAATGGCTCCATTTGTAACACAATTGTTGTACTGAGGTTTGTGCATGCCAGGCAAGGCCAAGCGGCCTCAAAGAGCAACCAGCCAACTCTACAAGCCTGGGCCAGGAGCCGGTGGACCAGCAACAAACCTCACTCACTGCCAGTCAGCATACATCATTTCTTCTACCCTAGAGGTAAGGCCTCAGTGCCATCTGTTTTTCCTCAAGCCTCTGCTAAATCAGCCATCAGGTGGCAGTTACTCAGGCTGTTGGGGTCTGGTCATCCCTACTTCCTTGAGTGGGTGAGGTTGGTGGCTGGTGCAACTACTCCAGGTGCACCCTTGCAGAGCTGGCTGGTTGCTCTTTGAGCCAGCATGGCCTTGCATTGCATGCACATGCCCCAGCTGCTCCAAGTGATCTTGTCCTGCCTGGGGCCAAATTTTAAATCTGGCCAGGGCCATAGAAGGCAGAGTCCTCAAGCCTCTGCTCCATCAGCACCTGCTCCAGGCACACCCTTGCAGAGGTAGGTGGATGCTCTTTGAGCCAGCTTGGCCTTGCCTGGCATGCACAGACTGTAGATAACAACGTGCTGCTCTGAGTGAGCTTGTCCTGCCTGTGGCCATATTCACAGTCTGGTCAGGGCCATAGAATTCCTAGTCCCCTGGATTGCAATCCTGGCTGCTTTCTGCACTTGAACATAAAGTCCTCCTCAAAATGGCCTGTGGACCGCCTCTTGGCAACAAAGAAGCCCACAGTGCCATCTGAGCCCTGAGGAATTGACTGGAGGCTTACAGGCAGCACACACCCTGCTCCACAGCTTGCTGCTCATTTCCTCTAAATGGCTCCATTTGTAAGACAGTTGTTGCACTGAGGCTTGTGCATGCCTGGCAAAGACAAGCTGGCTCAAAGAGCAACCAACCACCTCTGCAAGGGTGTCCCAGGAGCCTCAGGCCTCTACTCCATCAGCCATCAGGTGGCAGCTACTCAGTCTGTTGAAATCTGGCCTTCCCTGCTTTTTTGAGTGGGTGAGTTGGTGGCTGCTCCACCTGCTCTGGGTGCTCCCTTGCAGAGATGGCTAGTTGCTCTTTGAGCCAGCTTGGACTTCCCTGGCATGCACAGACCCAAGAATCCGACACTGCTCCATGTGAGCTTGTCCTGTGTGGGGCCAAATTCTAAGTCTGGCGATCCCTGCTTCCTTCAGTGGGTGAGGTTGAAGGCTGGTCCAACTGCTACAGGAGCTCCATTGCAGAGGTGGCAGGTTGCCCTTTGAGCCAGCTTGGCCTCGCCTTGCATGCACAGACTCCAGGTACCGATATGCTGCTCCGAGTGAGCTTGACCTGCCTTGGGCCAAATTCTAAGTCTGGCCAGGGCCACAGAAGGCCGAGTCTCTTGGGTTTAAATCCTGGCTGCTTTCTGCATTTGAACATGAAGTCCTCCTCAAGATGGCCTGTGGTCTCCCTATTTGCAACCAAGAAGTTCGCCGTGCCATCTGAGCCCTGAGGATTTGACTGGAGCCCTCAAGGCAGTGCACACCCCGCTCCTGAGCCTGCTGCTCATTTCCTCTATAAGGCTCCATTTGTAAGACAATTGTTGCACTGAGGCTTGTGCATGCCAGGCAAGGCTAAGCTGGCTCAAAGAGCAACCAGACACCTCTGCAAGGGTGCGCCCAGAGCAGCAGGAGCAGCCACCAATCTCACTCGCTGCCGGTCAGGGTACATCACTTCTTCTACCTGAGAGGTAAGGCGTCAGTGCCATCTGCTTTTCCTCGGGCCTCTGCTCCATCAGCCATCAGGCCATAGCCACTCAGGCTGTTGGAATCTGGCCATCCCTGCTTACTTCAGTAGCTGAGGTTGGTGGCTGGTCCACCAGTTCCAGGTGTACTCTTGCAGAGGTGGCTGGTTGTTCTTTCAGCCAGCTTGGCCTTGCCTGGCATGCAGAGGCCCCAGCTACGGACATGCTGCTCCGAGTGAACTTGTCCTGCCTGGAGCCAAATTCTAAGTCTGGCCAGGGCCACAGAAGGCCTAGGCCCGTTGGTGGCAATCCTGGCTATTTACTGCACTTGAACATAAAGTCCTCCTCAAGATGGCCTGTGGTCTGCCTCCTGGCAACAAAGAAGTGCCATCTGAGCCCTGAGGAATTGACTGGAACCCTAAAGACAGCTCACACCCTGCTCCTGAGCCTGCTGCTCATTTCCTCTATGTGGCTCCATGTGTAAGACAATTGTTGCACTGAGGCTTGTGCATGCCAGGCAAGGCCAAGCTGGCTCAAAGGGCAACCAGCCACCTCTGCAAGTGTGTGCCAGGAGATGGTGGACCAGCCACCAATCTCACTCGCTGCCTGTCAGGGTACATCATATCTTCTACACTAGAGATAAGGCCTCAGTACCATCCGCTTTTCCTCAGGCCTATGCTACATCAGCCATCAGGAGGCAGCTATTCAGGCTGCAGAAATGTGGCCATCCCTGCTTCCTTCAGTGGATGACGTTGTCGGCTAGTTCAACTGCCACAGGCACACCATTGCAGAGGTGGCTGGTTGCCCTTTGAGCCAGCTTGGTCTTGCCCGGCATGCACATACCTCAGCTACCGATGTTTTGCTCCAAGTGAGCTTATCCTGCCTGGGGCCAATTTCTAAGTCTGGCCACAGCAACAGAAGGCCGAGTCCCTTGGGTTTAAATCCTGCCTGTTTTCTGCACTTGAACATAAAGTCTTCCTCAAGACGGCCTGTGGTCTCCCTATTTGCAACCAAGAAGCTCGCAGTGCCAACTGAGCCTTGAGGAATTGACTGGATCCCGAAAGGCAGCGCACACCCCGCTCCTGAGCCTGCTGCTCATTTCCTCTATATGCCTCCATGTGTAAGACAATTGTTGCACTGAGGCTTGTGCATGCCAGGCAAGGCCACGCTGGCTCAAAGAGCAACCAACCACCTCTGCAAAGGTGTGCCAGGAGCCGGTGGACCAGTCACAAACCTTACTCGATGCTGCTCACTGTACATCGTTTCTTCTACCCTAGAGGTAGGGACCCACTGCCATCTGCTTTTCCTCAGGCGTCTGCTGCATCAGCCACCAGGCAGCAGCCACTCAGGCTGTTAGAATCTGGCCATCTCTGATCCCTTGAGTGGGTGAGGTTGGTGGCTGGTCCAACTGCTACAGGTGCACCCTTGCAGAGGTGGTTGGTTGCCCTTTGAGCCAGCTTGGCCTTGCCTGGCATGCACAGACCGCAGCTACCGACATTCTGCTCTGAGTGAGCTAGTCCTGCATAGGGCCAAATTGTAAGTCTAGCCAGGGCCACAGAAAGCCAAGTCCCCTGGGTGGAAATCCTGGCAGCTTTCTTCACTTGAACATAAAGTCCTCCTCAAGAGGGCCTGCAGTCTCCCTATTTGCAGTCAAGAAGCCTGCAGTGCCATCTGAGCCCTGAGGAATTGACTGGAGCCCTAAAGGCAGTGCACACCCTGCTCCTGAGCTTGCTACTCGTTTGCTCTATATGGCTCCATTTGTAAACCAATTGTTGCACTGAGGTCTGTGCATATCAGGCAAGGCCAAGCTGGCTCAAAGAGTAACCAGCCACCTCTGCAAGGTTGTGCCAGGAGCTGGTGGACGAGCAACCAACCTCATTCACTGCCGCTCATGATACATCACTTCTACCCTAGATGTAGGGCCCCAGTCCCATCTGCTTTTCCTCAGGCCTCTGCTCCACCAGACATCAGGTGGCAGTCACTCAGTCTGTTGGAATCTGGCCATCCCTGCTTCCTTGAGTGGGTGAGGTTGGTGGCTGCTCCACCTGCTCCAGAGGCACCCTTGCAGAGGTGGCTGGTTGTTCTTTGAGCCAACTTGGCCTCGCCTGGCATGCACAGACCTCAGGTACCAAAGTGCTGCTCTGAGTGAGTTTGTCCTGTCTGAGGCCAAATTCTAAGTCTGGCCAGGGCCACAGAAGGCCTAGGCCCCTGGGTGGAAATCCTTTCTGCTTTCTGCACTTCAACATAAAGTCCTCCTCAAGACGGCCTCTGGTCTGCCTCTTGGCAATGAAGAAGCCCACAGTGCCATATGAGCCCTGAGGAATTGACTGGAGCCTAAAGGCAGCCCACACCCGGCTCCTGAGTCTGCTGCTCATTTCCTCAATATGGCTCCATTTGTAAGACAATTGTTGCACTGAGGCTTGTTCATGCCAGGCAAGGCCAAGCTGGCTCAAAGAGCAACCAGCCACCTTTGCAAGGGTGTGCCAGGAGCCACAGCCTCTGCTCCATCAGCCATCAGGTGGCAGCCACTCAGTCTGTTGGAATCTGGCATCCCTGCTTCCTTGAGTGGGTGAGGTTGGTGGCTGCTCCACCTGCTCTAGGGGCACCCTTGCAGAGGTGGCTGGTTTCTCTTTGAGCCAGCTTGGCCTTGCCTGGCATGCACAGACTGCAGGTACCAAAGTGCTGCTCTGAGTGAGCTTGTCCTGCCTGAGGCCAAACTCTAAGTCTGGTCAGGGCCACAGAAGACCTAGGCTCCTGGGTGGAAATCCTTTCTGCTTCCTGCACTTGAATATAAAGTCCTCCTCAAGACGGCCCGTGGTCTGCCTCTTGGCAAAGAGTGCCATCTGAGCCCTGAGGAATTGACTGGAGCCCTAAAGGCAGTGCACACCCTGCTCCTGAGCCTGCTGCTCTTTTCCTCAATATGGCTCCATTTGTAAGACAATTGTAGCACTGAGGCTTGTGCATGCCAGGCAAGGCCAAGCTGGCTCAAAGAGCAACCAGCCACCTCTGCAAGGGTGTGCCAAGAGCAGGTGGACCAGCAACCAACCTCACTCACTGCCGCTCGTGCACCTCATTTCTTCTACCCTAGAGGTAAGGCCTCAGTGCCATCTGCTTTTCCTCAGGCCTCTGCTCCGTCAGCCATCAAGTGGCAGCCAGTCCGGCTTTTGGGACCTGGCCATCCCTACTTCCTTAAGTGGGTGAGGTTGGTGGCTGGTGCAACTGCTCCTGGCACACCCTTGCAGAGGTGGCTGGTTGGTCTTTGAGCCAGGATGGCCTTGCCTTTCATGCACATGCCCCAGCTGCTCCGAGTGATCTTGTGCTGCCTGGGGCCAAATTTTAAATCTGCGCAGGGTCACAGAAGGCAGAGTCCTCCAGCCTCTACTCCATCAGCACCTGCTCCAGGCGCACCTTTTCAGAGGTGGCTGGTTGCTCTTTGAGCCAGCTTGGCCTTGCCTGGCATGCACTTAGAATGCAGGTACCAAAGTGCTGCTCTGAGTGAACTTGTCCTGCCTGAGGCCAAATTCTAAGTCTGGCCAGGACCACAGAAGGCCTAGGCCCCTGGGTGGAAATCCTGGCGGCTTTCTGCACTTGAATATAAAGTCCTCCTCAAGACGGCCTGTGGTCTACCTCTTCATAATGAAGAAGCCCGCAGTGCCATCTGAGCCCTGAGGAATTGACTGGAGCCCTAAAGCAGCGCACACCCTGCTCCTGAGCCTGCTGCTCATTTCCTCTATATGTCTCCATTTGTAAGACAATTGTTGCACTGAGGCTTGTGCATGCCGGGTAAGGCCAAGCTGGCTCAAAGAGCAACCAGACACCTCTGCTAGGGTGTGCCAGGAGCCAGTGGACCAGCGACCAATCATACTCGCTGCTGGTCAGGGTATATCATTTCCTCTACCCTAGAGGTAAGGCCTCAGTGTCATCTGCTTTTCCTCAGGCCTCTGCTACATTAGCCATCAGGAGGCAGCCCACTCAGGCTTCGGAAACATGGACATCCCTGCTTCCTTCAGTAGGTGACATTCAAGGCTCGTCCAACTGCTACAGACGCACCATTGCAGAGGTGGCTCATTGCCCTTTGCACCATGCTGGCCTTACCTGGCATGCACATACCCCAGCTACCCACATGCTGCTCCGAGTGAGCTTGTCCTGCCTAGGGGCCAAATTCTAAGTCTGGCCAGGGCCACAGAAGGCCGAGTCCCTTGGGTTTAAATCCTGGCTGCTTTCTGCACTTGAACATAAAGCACAGGCCACCAACCTCACTCACTGCCGCTCATGGTACATCAGTTCTACCCTAGAGTTAGGGCCCCAGTGCCATATGCTTTTCCTTAGACCTCTGCTTTTTCAGCCATCAGGTGGCAGCCACTCAGACCATTGGAATCTGGCCATCACTGCTTCCTTGAGTGGGTGAAGTTGGTGACTCCTCCACCTGCTCCAGGGGAACCCTTGCAGAGGTGGCTGGTTGCTCTTTGAGCCAGCTTGGCCTTGCCTGGCATGCACAGACCGCAGGTACCAAAGTGCTGTCCTGAGTGAGCTTGTCCTGCTTGAGGCCAAACTCTATGTCTGGTCAGGGCCGCAGAAGACCTAGGCCCCTGGGTGGAAATCCTTTCTGCTTTCTGCACTTGAATATAAAGTCCTCCTCAAGACGGCCCGTGGTCTGCCTCTTGGCAAAGAAGAAGCCCACAGTGCCATCTGAGCACCGAGGACTTGACTGGAGCCCTAAAGGCAGCGCACACCCTGCTCCTGAGCCTGCTGCTCATTTCCTCTATATGTCTCCATTTGTAAGACAATTCTAGCACTGAGGCTTGTGCATGCCAGGCAAGGCCAAGCTGGCTCAAAGAGCAACCAGCCACTTCTGCAAGGGTGTGTCAGGAGCCTGTGGACCAGCCACCAACCTCACTCACTGATGGTAAGTGTACCTCATTTCTTCTACCCTAGAGGTAAAGCCTCAGTGCCATCTACTTTTCCTCAAGCCTCTGCTCTGTCAGCCATCAGGTGGCAGCCAGTCTGGCTGCTGGGACCTGGCCATCCCTACTTCCTTGAGTGGGTGAGGTTGGTGGCTGGTACAACTGCTCCAGGTGCACCCTTGCAGAGGTGGCTGGTTGGTCTTTGAGCCAGGATGGCCTTGCCTTGCATGCACATGGCCCAGCTGCTCCAAGTGATCTTGTCCCTCCTAGGGCCAAATTCTAAGTCTGACCAGGGCCACAGAAGGCTGAGTCCCTTGGGTTTAAATCCTGGCTGCTTTCTGCACTTGAATGTAAAGTCCTCCTCAAGATGGCCTGTGGTCTCCTTATTTGCAACAAGAAGCCCACAGTGCCATCTGAGCCCTGAGGAATTGTCTGGAGCCCTAAAGGCAGTGCACACCCTGCTCCTGAGGCTGCTACTCCTTTCCTCTATGTGGCTCCATTTGTAAGACAATTGTTGCACTGAGGCTTGTGCATGCCACGCAAGGCCAAGCTGGCTCAAAGAGCAACCAGCCATCTCTATAAGGGTGTGTCATGAGCCAGTGGACCAGCCACCAACCTCACTCGCTGCCGCTCATAGTACATCAGTTCTACCCTAGAGGTAGAGCCCCAGTGGCATCTGCTTTTCCTCAGGCCTCTGCTCCTTCAGCTATCAGGTGGCAGTCACTCAGTCTGTTGGAATCTGGCCATCCCTGCTTCATTGAGTGGGTGAGGTTGGTGGCTGCTCCGCCTGCTCCAGGGGCACCCTTGCAGACGTGGCTGGTTGCTCTTTCAGCCAGCTTGGCCTTGCCTGGCATGTACAGACTGCAGGTACCAAAGTGCTGCTCTGAGTGAGCTTTTCCTGCCTGAGGCCAAATTCTAAGTCTGGCCAGGGCCTCAAAAGGCCGAGTCCACTGGGTGGAAATCCTGGCTGCTTTCTGCACTTGAACATAAAGTCCTCCTCAAGATGGCCTGTGATCTGCCTCTTGGTAACCAAGAAGCCTGTAATGCCATGTGAGCCCTGAGGGATGGACTGGAGCCCCAAAGGCAGCTCACACCCTGCTCCTGAGCCTGCTGCTCCTTTTCTCTGTGTGACTCCATTTGAAGCACACTTGTTGCACTGAGGCTTGTGCATGCCAGTCAAGGCCAAGCTGGCTCAAGGAGAAACCAGCCATGTCTGCAGGGATCCACCTGGAGCAGGTGGACCACTAGCCAACTTGACCCACCAGGGAAGCAGAGAGTGCGTGTTTGTAACATGCATTTCACTGAAAGTATCTTTCTCCATGGTTGGTGGCCTAGGTTTGCTTCTAGGTTTTTTTATGGTTTTAGGTCTTGTGTTTAACTCTTTAATGCATCTTAAGTTAATTTTTGTATTAAGTGTAAGGGAATGGCAGTTTTCTGCATATGGCTGGCCAGTTTTCCCAATACCAATTATTGAAGAGGGAATCCTTTCCCCATTGCTTGTTTTTGTCAGGTTCATCAAAGATCAGATGGTTTTGGGTGTGTGGTGTCATTTCTGAGGTCTCTGTTCTGTTCCATTGGTCTATATATCTGGATTGGTACCAGTACCATGCTGTTTTGATTACTGTAGCCTTGTAGAATAGTTTGAAGTCAGGTACTGTGATGCCTCCAGCTTTGTGCTTTTTGCTTAGGATTCTCTTGGCTGTCTGGGCTCTTTTCTGGTTCCATGTGAAATTTAAAGTAGTTTTTCAAATTCTTTGAAGAAAGTCAGTGGTAGCTTGATGAGGATAGTACTGAGTCTATAGATTACTTTAGGTGGTATGGCACTCAGGCACAGAAATGTCCTTGTGTATGGCAATATCATTCAGGACATAGGCATGGGCAAAGACTTCATCACTAGAACACCAAAAGCAATGGCAACCGAAGCCAAAATTGACAAATGGGATCTAGTTAAACTACAGTGTCTGCAGAGCAAATGAAACAATCATCAGAGTGAACGGGAACCCACAGAATGAGAGAAAATTATTGCAATCTCTCCATCTGACAAAGGGCTCATATACATAATCTACAAAGAACTTAAACAAATTTACAAGAGAAAAACAAAGAACCCCATCAAAAAGTGGACAAAGATATGAACAGACACTTCCCAAAGAAGACATTTATGCAGCCGAACATGTGAAGCAAAGCATATCACCACTGGTCGTTAGAGAAATGGAAAGCAAAATCACAATGAGATACAATCTCACATCGCTTATAATGGCCATCATTAAAAAATCGGGAAACAATAGATGTTGGAGAGGATTTGAGAAAGAGGAATGCTTTTACACTGTTGGTGGGAGTATAAATTAGTTCAACAATTGTGGAAGACAGTGTGATGATTCCTCAAGGATCTATAACTAGAAATAGTATTTGGCCCAGCAATCCCATTACTGGGTATATACCCCCAAAATTATAAACCTTTCTAACATAAAGACACATGCACACATATGTTTACTGCGACACTGTTGACAACAACACAGACTGGAACCAACCCAAATGCCCATCAAGGATAGACTGGATAAAGAAAATGTGGCATATATGCACCATGGAGTACTATGCAGCCACAATAATGGATGAGTTCATATCCTTTGCAGGGACATGGATGAAGCTGGAAACCATCATTCTCAGCAAACTAACACAAAAACAGAAAACCAAACACCACATGTTCTCACTGATAAGTGGGAGTTGAACAATGAGAACACATGGACACAGGAAGGGGAACATCACACACCAGGGCCTGTCAGGGTGGGGAGCTAGGAGAGGGATGGCATTAGCAGAAATCCATAATGTAGATCACGGACTGATGGAGGCAGCAAGCCAGCACGGTGTGTGTATACCCAAAAAACAATCCTGCATGTTCTGCACATATACCACAGAACTTAAAGTATAATTTTAAAAAAAAGGAAATTTGCTTTTAAGAAAACTTTTAATCAAAGAACTTTAAAAAAAAAAAATCCTTTTGAATCTTTTACTACCACATCATAGCTTGGACAAACTGCTGATATTTTAAAAGTAACACAAACATCAAACAGAAAGAACTAGACTTAG
>NW_012115633.1:4007202-4008783 GCF_000951035.1 Colobus angolensis palliatus | reverse complement strand
TTAACCCAGCTCTCCCCAACCATGTTGGCACCAGGGACTGGTTTTGTGGAAGGTAATTTTTCTGTGGACCTGAGTTGGGGGATGGTTGCAGGATGATTCAAGCACATAACATTCATTGTGCACATTATTTCTATTATTACTTATATATAATGAAATAATTATATAACTCACCATAATGTAGAATCACTGGGAGCCTCAGCTTGTTTTCCTGCAACTAGATGGTCCCATCTGGGGGTGACAGGAGGTGGTGACAGATCATAAAGGATTAGATTCTCATAAGGAGTGAACAACCTAGATCCCCTGTGTAAGCAGCTTACAACAGGGTTTGAGTCACACTCCTATGACAATCTGATGCCATCACCGATCTGACAGGAAGAGGAGCTCAGGCAGTACTGTGAGTGACAGAGAGTGGCTTTAAACAGATGAAGCTTTGCTTTCTCACCTGCCACTAGCCTCCTGCTGTGTGGCCCGGGTCCCAACAGGCCAGGGACTGGTACTGGTCCATGGCCTGGGGATTGGGAAGCCCTGTGTTAACCCATACTTTTAATCTTTATTTTTTGGAAACACTTTCCACTTATATTCTTGATTCCTCTGTATTTTATAGACAACTTAGAAACTCCTTTTGGAACAAGACAGGGTCTAATATTGTGTTTTTAACACACAACTTTGAATTAATTTTATCTGTGTATGCGACAGAGATGTGAAATAAACTAATCCTTAATCACTTTCAATTTTACTTTTATTTCATGCATATTAAAAAGAAAACTGGGAAGTCCTAGGCAAAGCAACTGGGCAAGAGAAATAAAGGACATCCAAATTGGAAAAAAAGAAAGTCATACTATCTCTTCACCGATGATATGATCTTATCCCTAGAAAACCCTAAAGATGCCTACAAAACACTCCTAGACTTGATAAATGAATTCAGTAAAGTCTCAGAGGCTACAAAATGTACAAATACCAATGAGTAGTACCACTATACACCACCTACAACCAAGCTGTGTGTCACAACAAGAAAGAACCCAGTCCCTTTGACAATGGCTACAAAAGAGCAAAATACCTAGGAAAATACTTAACGAAGCAGGTGAGTCAGCTATAAAAGGATAACTGGAAAACACCACTGAAGAAAATCAGAGATGACACAAATAAATGAACATACTTCCTATGCTCCTGGACTGAAAGCATTGATATTGTGAAAATGACCATAGTGCCCAAAGCAGTCTACAGATCTAATACAGTTTCTATCCAAGTACCAATGTCATTCTTCACAGAGTTATTTTAAAAAGCTGCCATTCACGTAGAACCACAAAAGAGCTTGAATAGCAACACACACACCAAACAAAAAGGAACAAACATGTTGGCATCACATGACCTGAAAACTCTAATTATTTTTAATGAGGTAAAAATGTATAAGAATATCACTGTTATTGTACAGAGAAGACAGTGAACAAGAAAAGAAAAGGAATTTAAAAAGAGAATATCACTATCATATACATATATTAACTGACAAAGAGACTAAAATCTCCTACTGGAGATTATGTTAAGACTTGAGCAAAAGCTTCTAGAAATACCAAAAACAGAAAC
>NW_012115633.1:4001026-4004643 GCF_000951035.1 Colobus angolensis palliatus | reverse complement strand
AGATGACCCCAGTACCTCAGTTCAAAATGCAGAAATCACCGGTCTTCTGTGTCCTTCGCGCTGGGAGTTGGAGATTGGAGCTGTTCCTATTCGGCCATCTTGCTCCGCCCCCCCAACTTCATTTTTTAAAACATGGTTGCATACTGGCCAGGCACGGTGGCTCATGCCTGTAATCCCACAACTTTAAGAGGCTGAGGCGGGTGGATTACCTGAGGTCAGGAGTCCAAGACCAGCCTGGCCAACATGGTGAAACTCCGTCTCTACTAAAAATACAAAAATTAGCTGGGCATGATGGCACACATCTGTGATCCCAGCTACTCGGGAGGCTGAGGCAGGAGAATTGCTTGAGCCTCTCGGGAGGCTGAGGCAGGAGAATTGCTTGAGCCTGGGAGGCAGAGGTTGCAGTGAATGGAGATCATGTCACTGCATTTCAGCCTGGCTGACAGAATGAGACTCTGTCTCCAAAAAAAAAAAAAAAGGTTGCATACTGTATTATTTTCTGGGTATGAACTTTGAGCTATTTCCTATTGATAAGGACTTAGACTAACTCCAGCTTGTTGATATAATAATGCTGTAATAAATGTCCTTATACAAAAGTATATATGTAACATAAGCATATATGTATATATGTGTGTATATATATATCTATATAAATTTTTTAACATACATATATTATATATCCTTACTATGTTATATATGTGTGTGTGAAAATGCTACTAAATTAACACTAAAAATGTATTTACCAACAGTATGTGAGAATGTCTTTTTCAGTGAGACCATTTCCTTTACAGCAACACAGATGGAGCCGGTGGCCATTATCCTAAGCAAACTAATGCAGGGACAGAAAATCAAATGCCACATATTCTTACTCATTAGTGGAAACTAAACAATAAGAACTCATGAACACAAAGAGGAGAGCAAGACACTGGGGCCTACCTGAGGGTGAAGGGTGGCAGGAGGGAGAGAACCAAAAAATTACCTATCTGGTATTTTGCCTATTATCTGGCTGATGAAATAATCTGTAGCCCAAATCTTCATGATACAGTTTACCTATATAACAAACCTGCACGTTTACTCTTGAAGCTAAAATTAAAGTTCACTAAAAAGAAAAGAAAAGGCCTTTCCCCTCACATTTGCCAATACTGGCTATTTCTCAAATAAATTAATGACTGGAAAAAATGGTAACACATTGTTTGCTGATTTTCATTCTTCTGATTACCAGACAAGGCTGAATATCCTAGTAAAAGTGTAAAATTTGTTCATCATTAATATTAGCCCAAATTAGGATTAGTTCAAAAGCACATAGTTATCTCCCGTTAAATGTTGCCATAGGCTTACCTATGATATTCTTCACTCTCTGTGCTAGGAAATTGCTGATTTTCAGGTTTTCTGCTCTTTCTTTGTGGAATTAATCCATCATCACCATTGCCAGCAGCGGCACCACCAGTCAGGTTTTCTGATATTCCCACGTTATTACTTCCATGTCTCTGCATTTCTTCTTCAACCTTGAGTGGAAGTTTGATATTAAGGATGGTTGTTGCTTTATTTAATAAAAATAACCTTTTTATTTTAATTGATTTTATCACTTGACTCAGTTTGCTACTTTAGTCATTAAAAATATTTGACATTTAAATTTAATCATATATACAGAACTGTTACCATATAATTTTAATATGTAATTATATCATTAGTATATCATTGAAATTTTTGTAAAGTTTACTTCATTTCCGTTTGAATGAATTAAATAATTTTCTAAAATTTCAAAAGGGGTCCTCCTTCATTTTGTGCTTTTATTCCCAACCACTCTTCAGAATCTAATATAAATATTCACCCCATCTGACTTGTGGGAACACACAAATAAAAAGACAAGGACACAAAATGTGTCTTCTTTTGTCTTTACCACCTAGATCTTACATCAAGCAGTCAGATTTAGAGGATGAGACACTGTGGGGCTTCAGGAATAGAAAGGAAGATTGCCCTTTTCCGCACTAAGATATTCGTCTTCCCCACTGCCTTTGATCATTCTTTTTTCATTTGGTTCCTGGGATATCAAAAACATAAAGGTGCTCACTGAAACATAGGAACCAAAGTTTCAGTGCCACAGCACAAGGAGGAGAGTGAAACTGCTGAGGTGCTAGTGTGGAATTCAAGAAAATGAGATGCTCCCCAAATTTCACATTCAATAGCCATACAATTTTCTAGTTGGAAGATACACAGAATAAGAAATTATCTTCTTTAGCCACATTATCTATTGATAATCAGACTAAAACCAAGAAAGATAAAATGATTGATCCAAAGGTCCTAAAGTGGCATTACCTAGCATTTTATGGAACCATTCAGGATTATTCCATAATGATGAAGAATATCTCTAGGGTTTGTCTCTAAAACTCAATGTACAGAACTTAGCATTGTGAGTTAAATACTAAACTTTTCGCTGATGATTTATGCTACTTACATGATATAATTATACATGCCTAAACTTACTACACTTTGTTAAACAACATAATGTAAAAATCTAATTCAACAGTAACATTTGAATATAAAGGTATACCTCTATATTCACAATCCTTATTTACGTCTGGTTCTTGAGACAGAAAATGTCTTGAGACATTTTCTGCAGATGCAAAAATAGAAGATTAATTTGCTTGTATTTCTCAGATGTCTGAACTTTTGGACTGCATGCTTTTAAAATAATTTTACTCTTAAGTAATTAAGTATGGACAATGAAAAATTAGAAAATAATTAAAATTAAAATTTACCTGTTAACATAAATAAATAATAATTAAAATTAAGAATTAACTTTTTAATCTATGTTAAGCTACTGCCACATCATTGGCTTCTGACTAACACTTGAAAAATAATTCACCTTAGCCAAAGGGAGAAGAAAAACAAGAACCAGCCAACTTAACAGTGTCACCATTTGTTTGGATTAAACTTAATTCATTACATGTTAAATCTACCAAAAATGAATTAGCAGATGATTTGTAGTGACTTCCTCACTTGAAATGATTTTACTTCACCATACCCTAACTACTAAGCCCCTACAGTGCATTTAAGTGCTTTTTCAAAAGATTACTAACTGGAGTATAGGCACATTTAAAATTAGTAGGAGCTGAAATCAACATCAAACAGAAAGAAATGCAAATTCTTAAATTTTAATTGAAATTATATACTGTAATATGTTAGTGTTATGTATCTAGACTATCTGCTTAAGTCCAGTTCTAATGTATTCTAATGTGTACTAATGACAGTGGATAAAAATTTTTAAATAATATGCACTGATTTTCTGCAACGGAAATAAGTAAAATGTTATTGTGTTTGTACACTAACATCAAAAGCCCCATTCTGCAAAATATGATTCTTGTAATAGGCACTTGGGTTGCTTTCATCATCTGGTTCTCTCTCTGAACAGAAACCCTGAGGTCAATGACAGACCACAAGGCAGAATACATCTTTAACCTTGGCATCAGTGATTGGCAATATGAAACTGCAGATTTTCAATCACTGGCCATGATTACTTCTTTACTATGAATCCAGCTCAGGGAACAACACTGTTTTTTTTTTTTTTTTTTTTTTACACGTCTAACCTTGGCATCAGTGATTGGCAATATGAAACT
>NW_012115633.1:4000225-4000605 GCF_000951035.1 Colobus angolensis palliatus | reverse complement strand
ATGGGCCACAGTCATGTCACATTTACCTCCATATTTCCCAAGGCACTTTGAACAGGGACTGGCACATACCTGGAGCCCAACAAATATTTTTGCTTCAATGGGGAATAAGTGAAACAATAATAAAGATTCTGAGGGTGAGGCATCTAATATAAAGTATGGGATTATCTCACATAAATAATCCAATATATTGAATTAAACAGTTTCACAGGCAACCACACAAAATGCTAGATCCTCCCCTGCAAAAATGGCAACTATATTGATTCAGTGGTAAGCAACCTAGACTAACATTTTCTTTTCTTTTTTTATTATAATACTTTAAGTTCTAGGGTACATGTGCATAACGTGCAGGTTTGTTACATATGTATACTTGTGCCATGTTG
>NW_012115633.1:3998201-3998528 GCF_000951035.1 Colobus angolensis palliatus | reverse complement strand
TGTTAACTTTCTGTCTCGTTGATCTGTCTAATGTTGACAGTAGGGTGTTAAAGTCTCCCATTATTATTGTATGGGAGTCTAAGTCTCTTTGTAAGTCTCTAAGGACTAGCTTTATCAATCTGGGTGCTCCTGTATTGGGTGCATATATATTTAGGATAGTTAGCTCTTCCTGTTGAATTGATCCCTTTATCATTATGTAATGTCCTTCTTTGTCTCTTTTGATCTTTGATGGTTTAAAGTCTGTTTTATCAGAGACTAGGATTGCAACCCCTGCCTTTTTTTGTTCTCCATTTGCTTGATAGATCTTCCTCCATCCCTTTATTTTGA
>NW_012115633.1:3990728-3992871 GCF_000951035.1 Colobus angolensis palliatus | reverse complement strand
GGGAGGCTGAGGCGGGAGAATGGCGTGAAGCTGGGAGGCAGCACTTGTAGTGAGCAGAGATTGCACCACTGCACTCCAGCCTAGGGGACAGAGCAAGACTCTGTCTCAAACAAACAAACAAACAAAATAAATAAATAAATAAATAAAAGAACAAAGTTCTGGATTTTTTCTTTTTTTTTTTTTGCCTCTATTCCAAAGGAAAAAATTAGCTATAAGCTAGTCAAGAAAGCAGGTAAGAATATTTTAAATAAGAACATTTTAAATTTCATAGTGGGTTATAATGTTTAAGTTAAATAGCAAATATTAAATTAGAATCTATTGATTCTTCTATTAATGAGGTTGCTACATTTATTAAAGTAAACTTTAAGAATCTATTAAAATATTCTTTAAAAAAAAGAATCTAATGATTCTCAAAGCCTAGTCTGAAAGGTAATTTTATTTGAATTAATATTATTAAAACAAAGAAGACAACATTAAACCAGAAATGTGCATTTAAAATTTTACATGCCTCAGGCTGGCTATTTTCACCTCCTTTAAGGCTTTGTGATTCTTCCTCTGATGTCAGCTGTAAGTCTTGTTCTGAAGAGAAATCCATACATTCAGTTAAAATGAACCACTTAGAACAATTAAAAACTACATTTCATTTTATTTCATAAATGGAGCATTTAAATGAAGCTTAATCTTTCATGAAATAGTTACTTAAGAAATAATTCTCCAAAACTTCAACAAACCACTTGGTCATGTCACCAGATCGAAGACATACAAACAGGTCAAACATTTGCTCACAAATTCATCCACCAAACATAAATGAACAAAACCACCAGAAACACAACTTCAAAATACAGGAGAAACATATAAGGTAACATGGTATATTGTTCTCCACTGCCTAACAGTACCTTATAAATGATTTCCAAAATCACTGCTGATATATTTATTAGTGTACAATGTCTTCCTAATATCTAAAATGTTTCCCTCCACTATTCTGACAATTTTTAAAACTCTTTTAAAACAATCCTATGTGAAGTCTTTCTTGACTCTACATGTCTTTCCACAATAAACAGGTACCTCTTTCTTTGAGGCTGCCTTCGTACTTTACTGATTTTTCTACTGCACCTTTACTGCCTGAACTGTACATTATTGTTCCACGTCTGTCCCCTCTGCTCCAAGACTGTCATGCACATCACCTTTGTATAAACAGTCTTTATTTTACTCAGCAATTTTTCATTGAATCCTGCTACATACATACCAGCATTAGTGTTCAACAAGAATGAAAATAAAGCATGTCAGGGATGGCTTTTCCAGAAATCATGCCCATGCAGAGACTTAAATATTGAGGCTAGCCAGATTAAAAGGGGGGGGGCAGAGCAAGATGGCCGAATAGGAACAGCTCCAGTCTCCAGCTCCCAGCGCGAGCGATACAGAAGACAGGTGATTTCTGCATTTTCAACTGAAGTACTGGGTTCATCTCAGTAGGGAGTGCTGGAAAATCGGTGCTGGTCAGCTGCTGCAGCCCAACCAGCAAAAGCTGAAGCAGGGCGAGGCATCGCCTCACCTGGGAAGCAGGAGGGGGAAGAGAATCTCCTTTCCTAGCCAGGGGAACTGAGACACACAACACCTGGAAAATCGGGTAACTCCCACCCTAATACTGGGCTGTACCAAGGGTCTTAGCAAACGGGCACGCCAGGAGATTATATCCCACACCTGGCTGGGAGGGTCCCACGCCCTCACAGGGAGCCTCCCTCATTGCTAGCACAGCAGTCTGCGATCTAACTGCAAGGCAGCAGCGAGGCCGGGGGAAGGGCGCCCGACATTGCTGAGGCTTAAGTAAGTAAACAAAGCCCTGGGAAGATCGAACTGGGTGGAGCTCACAGCAGCTCAAGGAGCCCTGCCTGTCTCTGTAGACTCCACCTCTGGGACAGGGCACAGCTAATCAACAACAACAACAACAACAACAACAAAGCAGCAGAAACCTCTGCAGACGCAAATGACTCTGTCTGACGTATTTGAAGAGAGCAGTGGATCTCCCAACATGGAGGTTGAGATCTGAGAACAGACAGACTGCCTGCTCAAGTGGGTCCCTGACCCCTGAGTAGCCTAACTGGGAGATATCCCCCAGTAGGGGCAGTCTGACACCCCACACCTC
>NW_012115633.1:3990148-3990678 GCF_000951035.1 Colobus angolensis palliatus | reverse complement strand
GCCCCTCCCCCAGCCTCACTGCTGCCTTGTGGTTAGATCGCAGACTGCTGTGCTAATAATGAGGGAGGCTCCGTGGCCGTGGGACCCTCCTGGCCAGGTGTGGGTAGAGTCTCCTGGTGTGCCCATTTCCTTAAAGCACAGTATTGGGGTGGGAATTACCCGATTTTCCAGGTGTTGTGTGTCTCAGTTCGCCTGGCTAGGAAACCAGATTCCCTTCCCCCTTGTGCTTCCCAGGTGAGGCAATGCCTCGCCCTGCTTCAGCTCTCACTGGCTGGGCTGCAGCAGCTGACCAGCACCGATTGTCCGGCACTCTCCAGTGAGATGACCCCAGTACCTCTGTTGAAAATGCAGAAATCACCGGTCTTCTGTGTCGCTCGCGCCGGGAGTTGGAGACTGGAGCTGTTCCTGGACCAACACTGTTATACTCTTCATAACTTCAATTGCTTAATAATATTGTCCAATAATTGATGTTACTTTTTTTTTTTTTGTGACAGAGTCTCACTCTGTGGCCAAGGCTGGAGTGCAGTGGC
>NW_012115633.1:3984522-3984804 GCF_000951035.1 Colobus angolensis palliatus | reverse complement strand
TACCCAGCGCAAAGAAACTAAAAATCTTGAAAAAAGAGTGGAAGAACTGACAACTAGAATAATTAATGCAGAGAAGGCCATAAACGAACTGACAGAGATGAAAACCATGATACGAGAAATACGTGACAAATGCACAAGCTTAAGTAACCGACTCGATCAACTGGAAGCAAGAGTATCAGCGATTGAGGATCAAAAGAAATAAATGAAGCGAGAAGAGAAATCTAAAGAAAAAAGAAGAAAAAGAAATGAACAAAGCCTGCAAGAAGTATGGGATTATGTAAA
>NW_012115633.1:3970757-3979520 GCF_000951035.1 Colobus angolensis palliatus | reverse complement strand
AATGCCATCTCCATCAAGCTACCAATGAGTTTCCTCACAGAATCTGAAAAAACTGCTTTAAAGTTCATATGGAACCAAAAAAGAGCCCGCATGGCCAAGACAATCCTAAGTCAAAAGGACAAAGCTGGAGGCATCACGATACCTATCTTCAAACTATACTACAAGGCTACAGTAACCAAAACAGCATGGTAGGGGTACCAAAACAGACATATAGACCAATGGAATAGAACAGAGTCCTCAGAAATAATACCACACATCTACAGCCATCTGATCTTTGAAAACCTGTGAAAAACAAGAAATGGGGAAAGGATTCCCTATTTAATAAATGGTGCTGGGAAAATTGGCTAGCCATAAGTAGAAAGCTGAAACTGGATCCTTTCCTTACTCCTTATATGAAAATTAATTCAAGATGGATTAGAGACTTAAATGTTAGACCTAATACCATAAAAACCCTAGAAGAAAACCTAGGGAATACCATTCAGGACATAGGCATGGGCAAGAACTTCATGTCTAAAACACCAAAAGCAGTGGCAACAAAAGCCAAAATTGACAAATGGGATCTAATTAAACTGAAGAGCTTTTGCACAGCAAAGGAAACTACCATCAGAGTGAACAGGCAACCTACAGAATGGGAGAAAAATTTTGCAATCTACTCATCTGACAAAGGGCTAATATCCAGAACCTACAAAGAACTCAAACAAATTTACAAGAAAAAAACAAACAACCCCATCAAAAAGTGGGCAAAGGATATGAACAGACATTTCTCAAAAGAAGACATTCATACAACCAACAGACACATGAAAAAATGCTCATCATCACTGGCCATCAGAGACATGCAAATCAAATCCACAATGAGATACCATCTCACACCAGTTAGAATGGCAATCATTAAAATGTCAGGAAACAACAAGTGCTGGAGAGGATGTGGAGAAATAGGAACACTTTTACACTGTTGGTGGGATTGTAAACTAGTTCAACCATTATGGAAAACAGTATGGTGATTCCTCAAGGATCTAGAACTAGAAGTACCTTATAACCCAGCCATCCCATTATGGGATATATACCCAAAGGATTATAAATCATGCTGCTATAAAGACACATGCACACGTATGTTTATTGCGGCACTATTCACAATAGCAAAGACTTGGAATCAACCCAAATGTCCATCAGTGACAGACTGGATTAAGAAAATGTGGCACATATGCACCATGGAATACTATGCAGCCATGAAAAAGGATGAGTTTGTGTCCTTTGTAGGGACATGGATGCAGCTGGAAACCATCATTCTTAGCAAACTATTGCAAGAACAGAAAACCAAACACCGCATGTTCTCACTCATAGCTGGGAACTGAACAATGAGATCACTTGGACTCCAGAAGGAGAACATCACACACCAGGGCCTATCATGGGGAGGGAGGAGCGGGGAGGAATTGCATTGGGAGTTATACCTGATGTAAATGATGAGTTGATGGGTGCTGACGATTTGATGGGTGCAGCACACCAACATGGCACAAATATACATATGTAACAAACCTGCACGTTATGCACATGTACCCTAGAACTTAAAGTATAATAATAAAAATATAAAATAAATAAAAATAATAAATAATAAATTAATTAATTAAATAAAATAAATAAAAGTGATAGGGAGCAGGAAAGGGTGACAGTATGCCAGAAAGCAACAAGATAGGGAGTAAGGCCTGCAAGAGTGAATGTGTATTTGCCTACAACAGAACGATGAGTGAGCAGGTCTTTACCAGTAGTTCAGTAATCCAGAGAAAGGGCACACAGGGAAAAGGGCTAAAGATGGAGGCTGGGGCAGAAGTCAGATTATGAAAGCCTTATGTGTAATTTTAAGATGCTTGGACATTAATGTTCAAGAGTAGTCTCGTTCTATCTGCATTAGCTATAAATCACTTTAAATGCCAAAACCAATATTCCTAGTGAATCATTATTCATTAACCCAAGGTGATAGATAGCTCATGTGGACACAGCTGAGATGTTACTATGTAGCAAATTCTCAATAATTCTCATGAACACTTGGAAAGTCAATTCTATAATAAAGTCATAGAAACTATAAGAAATCACTTAATATTTGGTTTGGGAAGATGCTTTCTAAAGTTATAGTGCATATAAATATAACTAATAGTTGTGAATTCAGAGCTGTGAAAATAAAGCAAAGAAACCACATTGTGTTTGAGTCAGCAATCTTTAGATTTCTATATAATTTTCTCATCTAGTCCCTAAATTCTAAATATAATCCTGGTACTCACTCTCAAGTTTACTTTAAATACTAGCCTACACAAAAAACGCTCTTTCTCTTACTTCTTTTTGTTATTTTTATGTTGCTTTTGTTAAAGGAAGAATACAAAAATTCCCTGCGAAAAGGGATTCTGCTTGGTTGCAGGCAGAAAGAGAGGAGGAAACACAAAGCACATTTTGCCAGAAAATGATTTTTTAGAAGTCGGAATATAACATGAAGTCAAGCAGAGGCACTCTAGAACTGAATTTGTTGTGCTTCTTTAATACGTTCCTTTCTCTCTTTGTTTTCTGGCAGCTGTGACTCACATAGGTCATGGAGAGTATCATTCCCTAAGGAAAACACAACTACAATATACATCTTTGTCCATTAAGTTCATCTGTCCCAATTCTGTGGATGCTGACTGACTTTCAGTCATTGATGGTGATACACATGGATATCTATCATCAACTTTCAGATTCTTGGGTCTTTGAGAAGTCTTGTTACTGAGAGTCAAACTAGTAGGATGCCAGCTATAAATGCTGATTATCCAATTACCTACTCAAAATATAAGAATATGCCATTAAACATGTACAGAAAAAAATCAGTCATTCCTGCAGATCTGCTGCTCTTTGCTATTCTGTATTCACCAGAAAATTTCCTACTCCTTCCTCAGGTCCAGGTTAAATACTAGTGTACAACCTGGAAACCTGTGAATCATCTGAGATTTCTCTCTATCCCCCAAACCTTTTTCATTCAATCATCACTAAATCATATTGACCATCCCTCTCTTCTGCCTCTGCTTTATATTCCCACTGCCACTGGGAACATAAACATTTACCAAATGATTTTTATTTAAAAAAAAAAATCTGCCAACTATTGATGTTATTTCTTACATGAAAAAAAGAACTTAAGCAAAACAAATGAAAAAGACGTAACAACAAAAAAGGCCAACATTTTAAAATGAAAAACTGAGATTCCTAACTTTATTTATTTCACCACAGATGGGTAAAAACCTTAAATACATTGATACTAGTCCAAGGATGTGTGACCAGCGAACTATAGCTGACTACTGCAAAAGCTGCCTTTGTCTCCCGGTTTCTTTACATAGTTACCTTCCATCAACCTCTATGAGGGGTCACAAACTATAGGCCACAGGCCAAATCCAGTCTGCCTTTTGGTTTTGTAAATAAAGTTTTATTGGATCTCAGTCATGCCTATTTGCTTACATATTATCCATAGTTGCTTTCACACTACAACAGCAGGGTTAAGTAGGTATGACAGAGATCACATAGTCTAAAATATTTCCCACCTAGTCCTTTACAGAAAAAGCTTGACAACCCCTGTTTTACACCATAGCCAGAATGCCTTAACACTCCAATTTAATCTTCTGACTCCCCTGCTCAAATTTCTCCAATGAGTCCCTGCATCAACCATTGCTGGCTCCCTACCAATAGCCATTCCTTATTCTTTCTTGCAGAAGAAACACAAATCTATTGGGATACTTACTATCCCAATACTCCTCCCCTCTTCAGAAAGAGAAATGGTTATTCTAAGCTAGTCACAAAATTACATTTGCTTTCCCAGTGCCCCGTTTGGGGATGGGCATGTGGTGTGACCCAGCCAGTGAAATGTTACAGAAAGTCCACTGCATGCTTCTAAGTTTTCTCCCTATTTAAAGAAACACATGAAGAAAAGCAGCCCTTGCAACGCTGTGTTCTGAGAATAAGATGCCTGGAGCTGATGCAGATTAGTCAACTGTGAAAGGAGACATGAACAAGACACTGCCAACAGCACAGCTGAAAGAGGGACAAGTGGGATTCTAGGATATCATTGAACGACCAAAACAACTCTGGTTCCTACTGTTTTAGCCACTCCTCATCTAGTATTTGCAGTCCAAAGCATTCTACCTGGTAAATTTCCCATGGCCCATGGGATAAGAGCTACTAATTTCTATAGTATTAAAAATTATATCATAAACTTGCCTTAGCTTAGTATTCACCTCATTCCCAACCTCTTATATCTCACACTTTTTGTACTAGCAAAAATGAACTGCTCATAAACCCTGCAAAGTTCACTCAAGCATCTTGCTTTTGCACTTGCTGCTCTTCCTCCCATACAGGCAATCTCGTTAGATGTTCCTTCTGCCAAACACACCATCTCGTTACATGTTCATTCTGCCAAACATCATTCTTCTGCTACTTTACCTAGAAAAATTCTACTCACTCTGCACACTCACCTTAAATCCTACCTACTTTTTTTTTAAAGCTTTCATTCCTCATCACATGTCTGGCACATAATCAATATAATATATAAACCATAAATATAAACTTCCAGTGGCCATCTAGCACACAGTAAGCACTGAATAAAGTAGCAAAATAATAAAAATGACAATGATAATAACAAGCTCCTGTCTGTATTTTTAAATGTGTTCTGTAGCATTAGAAAAATGCTTAGTATCTAAAAGACATCTGACAGTTATTTGTTAAGTAGACAGGTGAAAACATAAATACAAATGTTTTCTTTGTAAATTCTGTTGAAAAAGCACAGAAATGAAATAGAAACAGCTCTATTCTGTTATGAGCACCTTAAAGATCAAAACTACATCTATTCCATCTTTGTCTCCTGCAACGTACAAAATCTAACTTACAGAAGCTCTTTGATAAACATATGGCTAAATTAAAGATGTCCTCACACAGTTTGAATTGTACAATATACTAGGTGTCCACATCCAGGTAGCATACTAGCATTTTTCTTATTGTGAAACATTTTTGTACTTTTATTATAATCTGCTGGGCCTAGAGTTGGGCAATTTGTATATTTATTATGACAATCTTTTGGCGAACGGTAGCCGAGCATCTTGTTTTAACAAAATTACTGTTACCACGACAATTAACCAGCAGGTAGAAGAACACATCTTGTTCCAACAAAGTAAATATACCTCTTTGAATTTCAAATTTAGAGGAATAAAGTCAGTAACAGTGAGCCTTGCTGGTACAAGCATATGTAACACGATCTGTGCTTCGCTGTTCATGATCAAAACTTCCTTACTTTTACTTTTTCATCTATGGTAGGACTACCCAGAGCAGGCATCCACAACTCCCAAGCCACAGACTGGTAGCAGTTTATGGCCTTTTTGGAACCACGCCACACATGACATGAGTATTAGGCAAGCCAGAGAAGCTTTATCTGCATTTATAGCCATGCCCCATGGCTCATATTACCACCTAAGCTCCGCCTCCTGTCAGATCATCACTGGTAGCATTAGATACTCATGGAAGCATGAACCCTGTTGTGAACTGCCCATGCGAGGGATCTAGGTTGTGTGCTTCTTATGAGAATCTAATGCCTGATGGTCTGTCACTGTCTCCCTTTGCCCCAAGATGGGACCATCTAGTTGCAGGAAAACAAGCTCAGAGCTTCCACCCATTCTACATTATGGTAAGTTGTATAATTATTTCATTATATATTACAATGTAATAATAATATAAAGTAGCACAATAAATACAATGTGCTTGAATAATTCTGAAACCATCTGCACCTTCCCCTAGTCTATGGAAATACTGTCTTCCACAAAACCGATCCCTGGTGCCAAAAAAGCAAAAAGGCTGGGGACAACTGACCTAAAGTAATTCACTATCAGAAGTCTTACCTGGATTGCTGTTTTCAGAACATTTTTTTGGCATCTGTTTTTCTTTATAGTCAGAAAGTAATTGGCAAATTCTATGTATAAAAATGTAATAAATAAAATTACTATTTTAATACTGACATGAAAAATACTTACTAAATGCAAAATTCTTAGAGTATTTCAAACAATATCAGAATATCAGAAAACAATATTATCCCATCTACTTTTGTGTACATCCTACAAACTTTTCATTAAGCTTCTACATAAAAAAGAAACAAAGTAAGGTGAAATACTCATAAATCGAGGACACTATGACTCAGTAAATTAACTTGCATTCGCTTGACATAATAGAAAGTCCCAACTCTGAAGAAGTCCTAGCTCCATAATGAAGAGCTATCTGTTCTTGGAAAATTACTTCTTTTAGGCTCAATGTCTTCTACAAAGCGAGGACTTTGCTGCCTTATTTCACTAAGCTATAAAGATTTAACAAGATAAAATTTTTATATGCTCACAGAAATAGTAAAGCAATGGAATACTCTGTTCCTAAACTTTATGACCGAAATTATCTTCGAATCCCAAATAAAACCCAATGTGTAGCTAGGCGCAGTGGCTCATGCCTGTAATCCCAGCACTTTGGGAGGCCGAGGCAGGCAGATCACGAGGTCAAGAGATTGAGACCATCCTGGCCAACATAGTGAAACCCCATCTCTACTAAAAATACAAAAAATTAAGTGGGCATGATGGCATGCACCTGTAGTCCCAGATACTTGGGAGGCTGAGCCAGGAGAATCACCTGAACCCAGGAGATGGAGGTTGCAATGAGCCAAGATTGCGCCACTGCACTCCAGCCTGGCAACAGAGCAAGACTCAGTCTAAAAAAAAAAAAAAAAAACCCAAAGTGTATTGTGTTCATAGGTCCTAATATGCAAATGTTGTAGCTTTCAGGAAATGTTATTAATTTTGATTATTAGTTGTCCGACTCTTTATGGCTTATAATTCAGAGCATCTCAACTATTTCACAGTTTATAACTAAATTTATTCCTAAATATCTCATTAAAGTAGGTAACATGATTGTCCACGATTATGGAGTTTATCAATCACACCAAGAGCAGAAAAACCAATGGATGAATGTCAAGACCTGGCTTGGACCAATGATCCTTCTCTACAGACTCACACTCTGAACCAGCAGATGTTTGTTAGGATAATGCATCATGTCCATGTTCATCTCCAGCTGACATGGGAGACCAAAACCCTGCTTTTATTTGTTTTAGGTTCCATGAAGAAGTTGCAAATTGACATTCTCTAATTTTTGAGATACATACTAACAATATATTTTGCACACAACACTCTACACATTATTCAGCTCTGGGAACATCTCATAGGCCACCTTACATGAATATTTTTATAGCAAAAATCACAATTTCAATACTCAGATGGCACCCATTTTGCTTTGATTCACACTGTTTCCTTAGAGTTAGTCAGCAAATAGTCAAATGACCTTCCAGTGACTGTGCAAAATATAGAATGCTTCAAAAATTTGTGCAGCCTGCCTATTCAGGGGCCATGCTAATTTTCTCTGTATTGCTCCAATTTTAGGATATGTGCAGCCAAAGCAAGCACAAAGCCCTACTTTTACACATGGACAGTGATGAGTCATGAACGCAGTTTAGCTCTAAGTCCAACTAACCTACTTGAGATCTCGAGAATTATCTTCAATGGCTTCCTGTGAGGTAGAATTTGAAAATATTTTTAAATACTGAGGAAAAGATGCAAGTAGCTTGGGAAATTTTCATTATCATGGAAAACAGATCACTCAAGGGGCCAACCACAACTGGGTGCCCACTGCTCTAGGGAAGGTTAACATGGGACTTTCTACTGCCTAAGGTACTATATAGGATATAAAGGTGCCTCAGGGTACATATCCGGTAGCCAAGAAGAAGAAACAAACACTGATCTCTTTCTGCCACATTATTTGAACCTCTTTGACAGTTTAGAACAAGCCCCATTAATATCTGCTAGAGAAAAGACCAACACAGGACTCAAAGGATCTCTTAACATGAAGTTCTCAGATAAGTCTAGGATAAGATGTGGGTTCCACATCAGGTTTTGAACGTGGTGGGGGAGGGTCAATTTGCTCACTTTGCATGCAGATAAAGCCAGGATGTCAAGCTGCCAGAGCAGGGTGCTGGTGCTTTGGGAACAATGACTGAGCACATAAGCACAGGTATGTGAAGTAAAGAATGTTGTAACTTTGAAGTCTATGTATGGATCACCACGAAGATTTGAGGGATCTCAATCAGAAAGGGCATGTTGGTGTCAAAGGTCAACCATTACCAGGCAGCAGGACCAGTTTCAGTGGTAACAATGCAGCAACAGAATCAATGGAAACAACAGAATGATTAAAATGTCCTTTTACCTCCTCCTTCTGACTTGATAAAAAGGATTGTCTTCCTTGGACAAATTCAGGGAGTACATAGGAGACAGTCCCCAGAAAACAATACAAGACTTTCTGATAAACTAGACATTTGAAGACCCAAATAACTAATCAGAAAAATCAAAGATGTGATTCTGTTTTTTATCCAATGCATAGGTGTTATACTTGGAATGAAATGAACAATCTTGGGATCTCTAAGGATAAAGTTCTTAAAAGTCCTGAGGTAAAGAATCCTGCACCCATTGGCACTTCTAACTAGTCTAACTTTTTGTTTTATTTCTGTTTGGACAAACAGAGGCAAGATGGTGCACTTCTGGGTTCTTCTTCACCACCAGCTCTTCCCGCGCGCATGAAAATGCAGCCAGCATTTGGTGTTTTAGACATGAAGTCCTTGCCCATGCCTATGTCCTGAATGGTACTACCTAGATTTTCTTCTAGGGTTTTTATGGTATTAGGTCTAAC
>NW_012115633.1:3925197-3969207 GCF_000951035.1 Colobus angolensis palliatus | reverse complement strand
ACAGACTTCTCCCTACCCACCTTCTTTCCCTGAAGCTAGGTGACCAAAATAAACTTGCAGTTTTGCTCCTACACTTGCCTACCCGCTGGTTCTTTTGTGCCCGCTGGGCTGGTCTTAGAAAAACAAATCAGTTGGTGCCGAAGACCCGGGAGGAGACCCCTCCTCAGGCCTCTAGGGGTTGAGGAACCTCCTCCTGCTCCCACACCGCAGACGGACCAGGACCTGAGACTCAATTTCCAGCTGATGCAGTGGACTAACTCATGGCCACTCTAAAACTACCTAAACCAAAGTATGACATCTCACCTGATATCTAAGATGCAAAAGTTAAAATTATTTTAAACCTCAATTTAGTGTTAACTAGCCTTTTAATGTAAATACTTACATATTATGATGACTAGAAACAGCGTAATCTTCAGCAGTCCACCCAGATACATCTTGAGAAAATACATCAATATTTTGCTGAAGCAGAAGGCTAACCATACTTGCTGATCCACAACGTACAGCAAGTATAAGAGCAGTTCTAAAATGACAGATAATTTCTCCCTTAGGAATTTTAATAAAGTTATTTTAAAAGCTAATTTGATATACTTTCCCAATTTATTATCTTGCCTGTCCATGCAGAATTAAACATTTACATGTACTAAAAAACATAAGCATCTTGGGTGCTCAAGTGTTCATCTTTGTAAAATACCACCAAGGTTAAAAGAAAGGGACAAAAAGGAATCCTCTTATCTCAGTGGAGTACTGAATAGTAGAAGCTACTAATTTAAAGGACTTTGATGGGCAAGAAAGTATGCTAGGGCTGCTTATCTGAAGTGGACAAAGATTTAACTGAAGATTTCTTCCCAGCTTCCCTAGACTGATATGGTGTAATAGAAAATCAGCTAAATATGAGCTATCTGCAGGCTGAAAGCAGTAATATTAATAATAATAGTAAGAATAGTAGTTATAGTAGCTTCAGTTAATGATGCCAATAAGCATGTGCTAGGCACTGAATTAAATGCCTTATATGTCTTTCTTACTTATGCACAGCCAACTTTGAAGGATATATTCTCCTTCTTTTCATATATGACAACATATGTGGTAGTAAATAACATTCCCAAGGTCATATACCTAGCAAGTAAGAAACCTAGGAACTAAATCCAGTTTTGTGTGAATCTAAAGTCTAGCTCTTTTCTCTTTATCACCCACCTACAGCTTGCCTTCATTAAAGGAAGTGTATGTTATCCACTTAAAACTATCTTAACTCCCTCTCTCCATACCAATTAAAAATAAAAACATCAAAATATACTGGAAATAAAGAAGGAAAAAAAGCTAATGAACTCACAGTATTTGGGAATAGCAATTAATCGTCATGTAGGGATAAGCTAACATTAATATTCTTCAAAGAAAGCAACTTAAAGCAGTCATTCAAAAGACAAAATGATTTTCAACTCCTGTTTATGTTTAATATAGCATATTTAATGGAAAAGCATACAAGAAGTAGAGGTTAAAAGCTATAGAAAGGGTTAAGAAGTTCAATACTGAGTCATAAACTAAAAGCTAAAGTTTGCACTTCATGAAACTAATATGAAATCCCTTTAGCTAACATAAGATCATATAACCGAAAACGTCACATAACAAATAACATCAGTCAGTATAATAAGAGAAGATGAATCCTACTAAAACTGTTCTTTATGTTGCCTAGCCCAAATGACTGTATTTCTCCTTAACTGATTTGTGTTGATACCGATCACCATGTTCCAATAAGTATAAGTTAATTTTATCAATTTAATATTTATGACTTGAGTGACTATTACCACTCCAGAACAACACAGAGATAAAATAACTATACCTTCCAAACCTATCAAGTGCATTTAAATTAGCTTTTTTCTTGATTAAAAATTCCACCATTTGCTGTTTCTGTCCATGTACACCGAGTAAAAGTGGTGTGAGGCCACCCTGTAAAACAATATTAATGCAAAAACAATATGTAATTCAAAAAAATTACCTATTTCTCAAATGAACTGGAAACTTTATATAAGATCCTATGAACTTACACTCATAGAAAGTAAATAAAATACAGTCGTCTCCTTCTCACTCTTCTGTGCTTTCCCACACACTCACTACTCCTTCCCTTGGAAACACCCCTCCTTTGCCTCACATTAACTCTGGTCATCTTGAAAACTCACTTTAAACATTTACTGTTTCCAGATTCTTTGCTTCTGTCCCAGCATTTGACATGGTATTACTGGATAATTTTTCCCATCTAAACAAAAAGCTTCTTGAGGGCAGGGGCTGTATATTTTATCTCTATATCCTCAAACCCTATGACAAATCATTGTGTATAAAGCAAGAATTTGCATGTAAAATATTTCTTTAGATTCAGATGTTTTACCAAAAGATCAAGCTCTGACGTGCAATAAAACTTGCTGTTAAGACTCATACTGCCCATTTCAGGAATTTTTCCAACATTTATTCATTTAAACTCTATTTGCATATAATTTTCCCAGATTGTTAACTAAATAATGAGTTCATAGTACTGCTGAAACTAAATTAACAGAATTCCTATCTGTATTCTTAATAACTCCATGGTTTTTAGTGTTTAAAACTGCCATCCTGATTATGCCAAAGATCTACAAACTTAAGAGACACACTTGATAGTCCACAATACAGCTTCAGTTGACAAAAAGGGTTTAGAATTTGCTACAATACTAATTGAGAAAACTCTGCTCTTAAAAATGATTTACTGACCTAAGCACTTAAATGATAACAAAGAGACATAAAATCCTGAGAAACCCAGCCTGTACTTGCTGAAAGACTACTCACTGAAAATTTCTAAAGACCTTCTGAATGGCATTGAATAACTGATGATAGGAAGGAAAAAGTATTATTCTGTAAGCTGATAGATACTGCCAATAATATTCGTTTTAATGTCCCAATCACAGATAAAAGTCAAATTAGGCCAGGCATGGTGTCGGGCCTGTAATCCTAGCATTTTGAGAGGCTGAGCTGGATGAATTGCTTGAGCCCAGGAGTTCAAGACCAGCCTGGGAAACATGGCAAAAACCCCATCTCTACTTTAAAAAAAAACAAAACTGAGGTGGGAGGACCACCTGAGCTTGGGGAGGTTGAGGCTTCAGTGAGCTGTGATCACACCACTGCATTCCATCCTGGAAAACAGAGTGAGACCCTGTGTCAAAAAAAAGTCAGACTAATATTATTGGAAAGGAAAGATGTAAAGGAATTAGCACATATCCAATTCCAACTCTTCTAGAGATATATTAAGTTTCTGAGATACGAGAATTTACCTATTACACTTATCTATTCAGCGATTCTTAAGCAAAAGCATACACGGATTTGGAGGAATTTGTTGTTGTTGTTGTTGTTGTTGTTGTTGTTGTTGTTGTTGTTGTTGTTGTTGTTAGAGACAGGGTCTCATTATGCTGCCCAGGCTAGACTCGAACTCCTGACCTCAAGCAATCCTCCCACCTCAGCCTCCCTAGCAGCTGGGATTATAGCCATGCACCACCATGCCTGGCTTCAAGGAAACTTTTTTCTTTTTTTTGAGACTGAGTCTCGATCTGTCACCAGGCTGGAGTGCAGTGGCACAATCTTGGCTTACTGCAACCTCTGCCTCCCGGGTTCAAGCGATTCTCCTGCCTCAGCCTCCTGAGTAGATAGGACTACAGGCATGTGCCATCACGCCCAGCTAATTTTTGTATTTTTAGGAGATACAGGGTTTCACCATGTTGGCCAGGATGGTCTCAATCTCCTGACCTTGTGATCCACCTGCCTTGGCCTCCCGAAGTGCTGCGATTAAAGGCAGGAGCCATTGCACCTGGCCTCAAGGAAACATTTTTAAACATATGCTATTAAAATCTTCAGGGTAGAACCTAGACTTGCAGATTATTTAAAATTTTTTCTCAGGTTACTCTAATTCACAATTCTAGCTGAAAACTAGTGCAATGGACAATTACTTCAGTGTCATCTCTCACCCACATGACCAATTCCCTTTATCATTTGAGCATTTGGCCAAAAAGAGGAAAGAATGAGAGAGAGACTCGTTTGCTGAAAACACCACTTAATTTTCCTGGGTAGGGGTAGAACAGGGTGTAGTAAACTCAAAATCCAACTTCATCTTGTTACTTATAAGCTCCTTATCTCCCACCTTCCCATCAGGACATTCTAGATTTGAAAGCAGAGTTGAGACGCTATCTAAGCAGCCATTTCTACCAGTGAATTACTCGTTATTCCCTCTGCTCAAGAGTTTCCCACAATATCACCACCTATTCACAGCCAATCTGGTTCCTCAGAGGCCTCCTAAAATTGATCTCTAGGCAGTTTACAACTCACTAACTCCCTCTCCCAAATTGAAAAACTGTCATTCTCTAAAACTGAAGAGAACCTTGTCTCACCATACAAAGGGAACAAATGAATGCACAACAACAACAAAAAACATACATATAAAACCTCTTCATGGTCTTTTCTCTCCATTACCTAATATCCAAATTGGCCTCTATATTTCTGATTGCTCTCCTTTTCCCTTTCCATTTCTGCCTTATGAGCAATCAGAAATATCTTTTTTTTTTTTTTTTTTTTTTTTTTTTTTTTTTTTGAGACGGAGTCTCGCTCTGTCGCCCAGGCTGGAGTGCTGTGGCCGGATCTCAGCTCACTGCAAGCTCCGCCTCCCGGGTTCACGCCATTCTCCTGCCTCAGCCTCCCGAGTAGCTGGGACTACAGGCGCTGCCACCTCGTCCGGCTAGTGTTTTAGTAGTTTTTAGTAGAGACGGGGTTTCACCGTGTTAGCCAGGATGGTCTCGATCTCCTGACCTCGTGATCCGCCCGTCTCGGCCTCCCAAAGTGCTGGGAGAAATATCTTAAGCCTTGCCACTGAGAGATACGTCACTTCATATCTATTACTGTTTTTTTTTTTTTTTTAGGAGCTTGCCAAAGCAGCAAGATTTCTATTCACTGAAGCATGTTTTAGTTTTCTTGGAGTTTTAATGTAAAACCTATTTCCAGGGCAAATTTTGACATTTTACATTGTTTGGGGGGGGAGGGGGAAACTGGGAGGGAAAATTGAAAAAAAAAAGTAAGTCTTACCTTTTACAAATTCAGAGTTTTCAAAAAAAAATATTTACCGCAAGTGCATAAAAAATGCTGTACCCTCTAATGTGTCTTTAAAAGTGACAATATTTAAAATAAAGTCTTAGATAATTAAGTCATTTCAAAATATTTTCATTCAGGTTATGCTTGAGCTTCCAAATATTGAAAACTGGCCCTTACACAGGTCAATGTTAAAATAAACGCATTGGGTATTTTGAAAATAAAATTAGATCTATACCTTGTTTTTTGATTCGATATCAGCATTGTATAAAAGCAGTGTTTTGGCCATTAATCTATCTTCACTGTAGACAGCATAGTGTAGGGCAGTATTGCCATACACATCTGGAAGATTTGGATCAATACCATGTCGTAGCAAAAGTATTGCACATTGTACAGCCTGTCAATATTAGACCAAAAACAAATTATAAATCCTAGGAATTCAAGATAAACATTCCACAGGTTTCATCAATAAGTTATATTTAAATAAGAAAACTCATTTTTATTCTATGTATTGAAATCAAATCCATCTCATGCTGATATAGTTGGCTACTGCATACCTTTATTAGAGCTGTCCTCTTTTTGCTGTCAAAGACATGAAGTTGACATTTTCTATCCAGCAGGAGTTTTACTACTTCTGAATTCCCACAGGCCAAATGTAGAGCAGTCCTATGAGAGTGAGAAGACGTTTTAGCAAATTGTAGTGTACTATCTAAAGCCGTATCAATGATTCATATAATTGCCAACATTGAATAGCATGCTATCCCTCTGCCTTCAAAACAAACATTTAATTTTCCTGTAAAGAAAGCACACTATTAATTACCTCTCATTTCTCACTGTATTAATGAAATAGCAGCCTATCTGAAAAGAAAGGGCATAGCCCTTTGATTACATTAAATTTGGGCTGGAATCCTGCTCTGAGCTTTGTCACTTCCTAGCTGTTGCTTAGCCTTTTTGTGTCTCAATTTCCTCATCAATAAAATGGGAATGAAAATAGTAGCTTTCTCACAGGAAACCACTGTAATGCTTAAATGAGACTCTACACAAAATATATAGAAGAGTTCCTAACACAAATAACAGCTCAATAATTGTTATTTTTACCAATGCTACTAAAAACAACATTTGAATTAAGTGAGATAATACAATTATACATACACTTTGAGGTATGTTTTAAAGATTACAGTTTACATTGTATTTTGATGATTATAAGATGCTGTCTTCATGTTTTGACATTCCTTACATTGTAGTACCACTTGTAATTCATGACTTACTGTAACTATAATTGGTAGCATTTACATAATTCTCTTATTGACACACGAAATAATGGGGCATCATACAATCCATGTGGCTTACATTAAGTAGAATATGGTATGTATAACAGTTCTGGGGCAATTCTAACCAGATGATTGGCATTTAGATAAATTTTAGTTCTTAAAAGTACTATAGAATAAGAGGGCTAAGGTAAAAACAACAAATGTCAAAACTAATTTTTACTTTAATTTTCAAAAAAACTTTAAACCAAAGGAAACTTGGGGTTCAAATGAATAGGTATGGCTCATTTTTTCAATACTTAGATTTATAGAATATATGTAAATCAGATATTTCCAGTGATAAATGTTAGGATTTGAAACTTATAAATTTTCTTTTTTAATGAATTTATGAAACTATTTGTGGAGTTTTTTTCAACTTTCACACTCGGGGTATATTGCAGGATGTTACATAGGTAAATTGGTAAATATACATAGGTATATTGCAGGTTTGTTACATAGGTAAATATGTGCCAAGAGGGTTGATTGTACAAATTATTTCATCACCCAGGTATTAAGCCCAGTACCCATTAGTTATATTTCCTGCTTCTCTCCCTCCTCCCTCCAATAGGCCCCAATGTGTGTTGCTCCCCTCTAGGTACCTTTGTGTTCTTATCATTTAGCTCCCCGTTATAAGTGAGAACATGCAGTATTTGGTTTTCTGTTCCTAAGTTAGTTTGCTAAGGATAATGGCCTCCAACACCATGTCCATGCAAAGGTTACGCTCTCATTCTTTTTTATGGCTGCATAGTATTCCATGGTGTTTATGTACCATATTTTAGTTCTTAAAAGTGCTAAAACAGTCTTTATCCACGACTGTTATAAATTTTCAAAAGGACAGTTAAAGGTTATTTTTTACTATTTTCTACCTTCAGAATGCTTTTGTTTGAAAGGAGGGAGGAAAGCTTCAGTTGAGATTAAGTCCTATTACTCTAATTTTAAATCTCTCACCTTGCTCAAGCTGAGCAGGTAAACATGAAGTTTTCGAAGATGGAAGGATACTGCAAGATAGTAGACTATGCCTGCCACATTATAGGTAGCTGGCTTATATTTGATGAATAAATGGATTGAAAGAATGGATAAGCACAGCTGGGAAGTTCAATTGTTTTTTTTTTTTTTTTGAGACACAGTCTCACTCTTATTGCCCAGGCTGGAGTGCAATGGTGCGATCTCAGCTCACCGCAACCTCCACCTCCATGTTCAAGTGATTCTCCCGCCTCAGCCTCCCGAGTAGTTGGGATTACAGGCATGCGCCACCACAGCCGGCTAATTTTGTATTTTTAGTAGAGACGGAGTTTCTCCATGTTGGTCAGGTTGGTCTCGAACTCCAAACCTCAGGTGATCCGCCCACCTTGGCTTCCCAAAGTGCTGAGATTATAGGCGTGAGCCACTGCGCCCAGCCCAAGTTCAATATTTTTAAAGAAAACTCCTGTAGAGTACAGCAATACATTTGTAATAGTAATGATCATTTATATTTGCTATTTTAGTTTTCATAAAGATATAACTAAAATGATGAATCCATACTTCTTGAACGTGTTAATCTCTATATAATGAAAAGATACTTACATAATAAAATGTATTTATAATAAAATCTACACATAAAATCTACAGGCACAGGCAAAAACATTCCCTCTACTTCTGAAGAGGCTAAAAGTCCACATAAGATATCCATCCACATAAATAAGTAATAGAAACTGAGAATTGATCTATGCAAATATTATATTCCTTCTCTTCCCAAGGATTATTTCATTCAGAATGAACTTTAACTAGAACTTTTCAGAGGTTCATTGCAAAAATCATAGATAAGAAAAAAGGAAAAACTTCACTTACAATACAAATGCCCAGAAATAAGTTTTATTGTATTTTCACCTAACACAAGAGCATATTCTGTTTGTGTGTATGTATAACCTGTTTTTTTGTCACTTGGTATAGCAAAGTATATCTTCGCATGTCAACGTATATCTGTATCTATTGACATCCTAAATGGTTACGTATTATTCCATCCTATGGATGCACTGAAATTTGTTCATAAAATCTGTTATGAATTCTTAATACACTGCTATTTTAAGTAATACTGAGAAAGACAGATAAATCAATTTCCCAAAGATATTTCAGTACAATGGAATTGATGGGTAAAAGGCACATAGACATTTCTAAAATGTGGTTCTTACCACCAAAGTGTCTATTTGAAAAGTCACAGCAACTTAAACTTTAAGCAACTGTGTAAGTATCGCTGCTCTTCATCCTCACACTTTGTGGATAGAAAACAGTATTTCAATTATCTTTTAAATTCCTTCTCTCACCAGGAACACTAACTGTTTTCCTATGTGCATAGGTCACTGGAAGATCTGCAAAAAAGTACTTTGCCCAATTTTAAATTGAGCTTATTTTGTTTTCTTGTTGATTTGAAAGAATTATCTGTAAGATGAAAACACATTTCTTATCTAATATATATATAGTAAATATTTTGCATGTATGTTGTCTTTTGCTAATTTTTTTCTTATATACAAGGTGTTTTAATTTTTATTTTGCCAAAACAACCTTCAGAATGCTTGCTTGTGAGGTTCTTAGAAGGTCTTTGTCAAGATAAAAATATATCTGTATAAATAGGCATTTGTGTTTTCTTCTGGTACTTTTCTCATTTTGAATATTTAAAACTTTTAATCTATATTCCATCAGAGACTTATTTTGTGACATAAACATCTATTTTTCTCCAAATAGCAGGCATTTCATTTATTAATAATTCATCTTTTTCTAAGGAAGGAGACCACTACTACTACTGCTGCCTCCTCCCCACTACCTTGCCTAGTTCACAAGACAGTAGGAAAAAGAGAAAGCAAAAAGTTCGAAAGAAATAAAAGTAAGATAAATAGCCAGACAACCTTGGCGACCACCACCCGGCCCTAGGAGTTAAAAAAAGGTAATAATAATAACATCAACCCCTGACCTAAACTACTTGTGTTATCTATTAATTCCAGACACTGTATGAAAAAAGCATTGTAAAACTTTTTGTTCTGTTAGCTGATGCATGTAGCCCCCAGTCACGTTTCCCACGCTTGCTTGATTTATCACGACCCTTTCACGTGGACCCCTTAAAGTTGTAAGCCTTTAAAAAGGCCAAGTATTTCTTTTTTGGGGAGCTCGGTTCTTCAGACACGAGTCTGCCGATGCTCCTGGCCGAATAAAAAACCTCTTCCTTCTTTAATCTGGTGTCTGAGGAGTTTTGTCTGCGGCTCCTCCTGCTACATTTCTACTAATATGAAATGTGACCATTATCAACTTCTAAATTCTTACACACATTTGGGTAGTTCTGGATTTTCTATTCTGTTCTATTCACTTATGTCTTTTCAGTTGCTGGTAAACAATTTGTGGAAATATTAGTACATTTTGATACCTAGAAAGGCAAGTCTTTTTCCATTCTGTTACAAAATACTAATTTATCGCAATAGTAAAAGACACCATGTGTAACTTAAAAATGTTAAAACTTTGACATTTTTATTTGCGCTTAGGGAAAGGTGATACATAAATAACTCACATCTTGAGAAAAATGAATCTTCCTATTCAAGGACATGAACTATCTTCCCATTTCAGTTTCTTTCTAAGACTCCTCAGTGAAGAACATATTTATATAGGGATACATTGACATAAAATGCACACTGGATTTTATTTGAAGACTATTTAGCCCAGAAGTCGATATATTATGGGAATTATTTC
Source organism: Colobus angolensis palliatus (assembly GCF_000951035.1). Taxonomy (NCBI): domain Eukaryota; kingdom Metazoa; phylum Chordata; class Mammalia; order Primates; family Cercopithecidae; genus Colobus; species Colobus angolensis. Next base: position 3,959,101 of record NW_012115633.1, on the reverse strand, counting down.
TCATTACACACCTTTCTATAATGCATATAACATTGTTTTAAATGTGTACATTAAAAATAATCTGCTGCATCGACTTAATCTTGCAAGTTAAACCACTTTAAAACAGTCTATTAAGTGTTATGTAAAGGAAATTATTACTGATTAGAAATCAGCTAAAAATTTTTTGTGTTGTTGCTCATAAAGAGGACTTTGCACCAACCTCTCCGAGGTTTCCACATCCAGGGTGCGGTGGGGCCTGCAGAGGCAAGAAAGTCAGCCCTTGCCCACCCCACAGAAGGGCAAATCCCTACCCCATCTCCACACATTCCACCTCTGATCCCCTTTGGGGACTTTACCCCACCAGGCAGCTCTGTGGAGCTTGCCCAGATCTTCTCGACGGATGTGTTACCTTGGCTCTAAAAAGGCGATGTCGTCGTGGTCTCCCTCAGAGTCTACGTTGTTCTTGCTACTCCCCCTGCAGGAGGGGAAGCAGTGGCAGCACCACTTGCCCATCTTGCTGCTGAGGCCAAAAGGCTTCTTCATAGTAGAGGCAGCCGGCTTTGAAGAAACCTCAGCCCCCATCCTCTTTTACCAGCCTGGGGAGCCAGGTAGTAGCTAGCCAATCACCTCTGCCAACAAATTTCACCAACAAGCAAGAAACTCTAGGTTTCCAATCTGTTACAGGAGAAAGGTCAAGCACAGCCAAAACCCACCAAAGCAGCGGAGCCCAGCCCAGGCGAGGAGAGGCCAAGCCCAGCAGTATTTGCAAGGCCACACCCACCTGGGGAAATCCCACTCCCACCCCGGGGGAAAGCCCACACCCACCCGGGGAAAGGCCAAGCCCCTCCACCCACCCGCCAAGGAAACACCCAGCCCAGCCAGGGGAATGCCAAGCCCAGCCAAGGAAAGGTCAAGCCCAGCAAAGGAATGCCAAGGGAGGAAACGCCAATCCACTCAAGCACCAGGAAGCAAAGCGACCAACGCCAAGCCAAGCAAGGAACGTCAAGTCAAGCGACCAACACCAAGCCAAGCGAGGAACACCAAGCCAAGCCGTTACACACGCGTGTGCAGAACGCCAAGCCAAGACGGTGCGGCGTGCGCGTGCGGCGTGCGCGTGTGGCGTGCGCACCTCAGATGGTGTCACTGCATGTGGCACAGTGTCCGATATGCGCAACACGCGTGCCTGTAAGTTATAGTGCCACAAATGTCAGTGACAGCTTTGTGTTACCGGCAAACTTTATGGGAGTTGGCCGAGCTTTCAGGCCACTGAGGAGAGGCCTCTGGTGGGAAAAAGCCTCTTGAAGCAGGACTGGGGCTAGAGCGCCTGGAACTTGAGGATGCTGACAGTCTCCTCTGAAGAAAGCCCCAAAGACACTGGTGGCGGTGCTGTGCCGCTGGTGGCGGCTGCAGGGGAGGGGCAGGCTGGCGGAGCTCGCTGCAAATGGCCTCAAAATTGTGGAACATAAGCCGCCCATGGTCCCTAGGGCCTGCCTGAGGCGCCTTCCCCACCCGCTCCTCATTGGTCCCCACCCAGAGCAAGGGGCCATAGGATTGGGGCTGGGCGGCCACCCCTGCCCTGTTGCCCCCAACCGGTGTCCAAGCCACAGCCAACCACTGTGGGGCTTCTGGCCCAGGCTCCTCTCAGCTGGCATGCAACGGGGCGGGGTGCAGGCCGCTGTCTCCAGGTCTACAAGAGGGGGTCTGGAGGAGCACGTACCACTGATGGTGAGATGTAAGAAGGTAACTCCCATGTGCAGATCCTGGGAACAGGACGCTGCAAGCCCCAGGGAGCCAGAACAGGCAACCCTGGCAGCAGAGTTGAGCTGGACCTGGGCAGTGGCACCGTGACCCTTCTGTGGGGACCTTCTTGCCACACAGCTCCACGTGGCCAGGCTCCAGGGTGCTCACCCAAACAGTAGGCGCTTTGGTGTGGGATGAAAACTGGATTCCGAACCTGGGACACAGACCTGCTCTTGCCAACAAAAGTAGAGGAGAATTAAAAGTGCAAAAAGAATGTATTCTTTTGTAACTCAAGTCTTGCCTGATCTGCAGGGTTAAGCTAAGGCTCCTCTTGCTTGATACTAAATGGACTTTTGAATGAAATAGGAAAAGGAAAGAAGACATACACTCTAAATCTCCTTGTCCCACTGTGATCCCCTGAGCCAGCAAGCAAGGGGAGGCCTGGCCACCTGCGCCCTCTCCCCACCTGACAGCAGAGCAGTTTCCTCCAGGGTTGCAGGGAGCAACTGGGCTCAGTGGGGCTGGGCCACCCTTCCTTCCTTTATGGGCATCCCCACACCTGCATTCCCCCATGCAGAGTTCCATGATCTGGATTCAAATCCCAGCTCCGACCCTCATCACTTGTGCCACCTGGCAAATGCCTTACTCCCAGGCACTTGCTGTCTCTGTCCTTCTCGACAGGAGGGATGGGAGCCAGTGTCCCTGGAAAGCAGCATTGTGACAGTCAAACACAAGCAGGAGCAGGCAGACACGTGGACAGGGGCCTGGCTGCTGGGGGTGCTCACCAGAGGGCATCAACCCATCTGCCCAGGTGGTCTTTCAAGTCTCAGCACTTATTAGGCACCTGACTATGGCAGACATCTGAACAAAGCCCTGAGCTGCCCTGGGGAATGTGACCAGGGTGATGGACTAGGAAAGACATTTAGGGTGCTTGGCATGAGTAAGGAGGGACCAGAGAAATGCCACTCTCTTCCCACCAGCTATGGGTCCTGGATCATCTGTATGGGGCACCCTCAGTGGGCTGAGAACCCAGAGATGCCACAAGGCTTGAGCTGAATCCTAGGCTTCCTGAATTCCAGCCCAGCCATGGCCCAGGTCTGGGGGTACTTTAGGCTCTGAGTTGGGATGAGGAGAGGCCAGGCGACACTTCTCCTATGTCTCAGGATCTGGTCAAGAAGGTGGTGCCCTGTCACTGCCTGGCCCCATCTGGTCTCAGTGAAACAATTAGGGCAGGAAGCCCCTAGCACCCACCTTCTAGGCCACCAACATCCAGGTCCACAGTGTGGCCACCTGAGTCAGCACCACTTGCCTTGGGAGCCAGAGCATGAAGGCCCAGACAGAACCAGCATGGTGGAGCAGTGGATGCAGATGAGCATGATGTGCTGTGTGGATCCAAAGAGCCCCTCTCTGGAGACTTAGGCATAACCTCTCTATCTTAAAAAAAAAATCATTGCCTGTAATCCCAGCACTTTGGGAGGCTGAGACAGGCGGATCACGAGGTCAGGAGATCGAGACCATCCTGACTAACATGGTGAAACCCCGTCTCTACTAAAAATATAAAAAATTAGCCAGGCACGGTGGCAGGCGCCTGTAGTCCCAGCTACTCAGGAGGCTGAGGCAGGAGAATGGCGTGAACCCAGGAGGCAGAGCTTGCAGTGAGCTGAGATCCGGCCACTGCACTCCAGCCTGAGCGACAGAGCAAGACTCCATCTCAAAAAAAAAAAAAAAATTGACACCCGTAATATTTTACCTATTTAATAGGGTACATACGAGTGTTTGTTACATGCAGTGAATGTGTACTCTGGCTACTTTGAAATATTATTGTTTAGTTACCCTAGTCTGCTATCAAACATTACAGCTTATTTCTACTAACTGTATGTTTGCACCCAATAGTCACCCTCTCTTCATTCTCCCTTCCACACACCCAGTCTTCCCGGACTCTGGTATCTGCCACTGTATTCTCTGTGTCCATGAGATCAAGTTTTTTTAGCTCCCACACATGAGTAAGAACCTGCAGTATCTGTCTTTCTGTGCTTGGCTTATTTCACTTATCATAATGACTTCAAGATCTATCCATGTTTTTGCAAATGATATGATTTCATTATTTTTTATTGCCAAATAGTATTCTATTGTGTACATTTTGCACATTTTACTTAGCTATTCATTTGTTGATGGATACTTGGGTTGATTCCATATCTTTGCTATTGTGAATAGTGCTATGATAAACATGACAATGCAGGTATCCCTTTGCTACACTATTTTCTTTTTTTAGAAACAGTCTCACTCTGTCACCCAGCCAGGAGTTCAGTGGCGCGATCTTGACTCCCCACAAGCTCAGCTTCCTGGGTTTAAGTGATTCTTCTGCCTTAGCCTCCCCAGGTAGCTGGGATTACAGGTGTGCGCCACAATGCCAGGTTAATTATTTTTTGTATTTTTAGTAGAGATGGGATTTATCCATGTTATCCAGGCTGGTCTCAAACTCCTGACCTCAAGTGATTCACCTGCCTTGGCCTCCCAAAGTGCTGGGATTACAGGCATGAGCCACCATGCCCGGCCTGAACTCTTTCCTTTGGATAAATACCCAGTAGTGAGAATGTTGGACATAGAACAGTAGTTCTATGTTTAAGTTTTTTAGAATTCTCCATACTGGTTTCCATCATGGTTATACTGATTTGCATTCCTACTGACAGTGTAACAGAGTTTCCATTTCTCTGCATTCTCACCAGCATCTGTTATTTTTTTGTCTTTTTAATAATAGCCATTCTGAGGTGAGATGATATCTCATTGTGGTTTTGATTTGCATTTCCCTGATCAATGATGTTCAGCATTTTCTCATATACCTGTTAGTCATTTGTATGTCTTCTGAGAAATGTCTATTCCTGTCCTTGGCCCATTTTTAATGCGATTGTTTCATTACTTTTGAGGAATTTGAGTTCCTTGTGTACTCTGCATATTAGTCCCCTGTCAGAAGAGTAATTTGCAGTTATTTTCTCCCATTCAAGGGGCTGTCTCTTCACTGTGTTGTTTCTTTGGCTGTGCAAAAGCTATATCCCACTGATCTATTTTTGCTTTTGTTGCCTGTGCTTTTGAGATCTCAGCCGTAAATTATTTGCCTAAACTAAAGTCCTGAAGAGTTTTCCCTATGTTTTTTTCTAGTCGTTTCATAGTTTCAGGTCTTAAATTTAAGTCTTTAATCTATCTTGAGCTGGCTTCTATCTTCTACCTGAGAAATGGAAGAAGTTCAGAATGATTTTGCTGATATAGTAAGAAGACTGTGCATAAGTAGAAATAATGGTCATGAGAAATCCATTGTGTGTTAATAAGGGGGCATTTTTTGTTTGTTTGTTTTTGAGATGAAGTCTCACTCTGTCACCAGGCTGGAGTGCAGTGGTGCGATCTTGGCTCACTGCAACCTCCGCCTCCCAGATTCAAGCAAATCTCCTGCCTCAGCCTCCCAAGTAGCTGGGACTACAGACGTGCACTACCACACCTAATTTTTGTATTTTTAGTAGAGACGGGGTTTCACTAAACCCCTGACCATGTTGGCCAGGATGGTCTCAATCTCTTGACCTCATGATCTACCTGCCTCAGCCTCCCAAAGTGCTGGGATTACATGCATGTGCCACTGCACCTGGCCAATAAGGGAGTATTTTTGTATATTTTTTTCTTAGAAACAAAGAGGCCAATTCTGCATCGAAACTAAATGTACGATTTTCAAAGAGGACGCCTTGAGAATCTAGCCAAATCTAACCATTATTTAAAATTATTTGGTAAACTGTGTCACTTTAGGTGGCAGAAGATAAGAATTACAGGAAGTTAAATTCTTGAAAAATCCACAAAAATGTACTGTGCTTGGAGAGAAACTTGTAAAAGTTATTGCCCCTTTACCAAGATTTGATATCAAAAATACTGTAATATATCATTACTTTTATTTGATCAGATTTTAGCTGATTAAAGTTTTGGTCTTAATTGCTATTTTACAAAATATATGCTCACTCTGAGCATATACTTCTACAACCAGTTTTAGGAACTTAAAATTTTTATATAATTTCATATGTTGTTACAAGAATAGTACCAAGAATGCTCCTTCTTCTCTTAACCAGGACTCACCAATTTCTAACATTTTGTTCCATTTTGTATAATTTGTCTATTTACATATCTTTTTTTTTTTTTTAGTAATATGAGAGGAAATTATGGACATAATCACCCCTAGGTGTGTATTTCCTAAGAATAAGGGTAATCTTTTTTTTTTTTTTTTTTTTAGACAGAGTCTAGCTCTGTCGCCCAGGCTGGAGTGCGGTGGCGCAATCCTGACTCACTGCAAGCTCCGCCTCCCAGGTTCCTGCCAGTCTCCTGCCTCAGCCTCATGAGTAGCTGGGACTACAGGCACCCGCCACTACAGCCAGCTAATTTTTTAGATTTTTAGTAGAGACAAGGTTTCACCTGTGTTAGCCAGGATGACCTCGATCTCCTAACCTCATGATCTGCCCGCCTCGGCCTCCCAAAGTGCTGGGATACAGGCGTTAGCCACTGCACCTGGCCAGAATGAGGGTATTCTTTTACCCAACTCCAGAATAATTATTAAAATTGGGACTTTTTTGGGGGGTGGGGGTACGAGGTGTTGCTCAGGCTGGAGTGCAGTGGCACGATCTTGACTCACTGCAGCCAGTGAGCTACCTCAGCCTCTGGAGTAGCTGGGACTACAGGTTTGTGCCACCATGCCCAGCTAATTTTTGTGTTTTTGGTAAAGATGGTGGGTGTGGGAATCTCAACATGTTGCCCAGGCTGGTCTCCAACTCCTGGCCTCAAGCGATCCTCCCACCTCAGGCTCCCAAGGTGCTGGGATTACAGGCCTGAGCCACCATACCTGGTCTGATCCCAGTTTTAGAAAAACTCTATATCTAAGTACATAGATATGTTGGGTGATCACTTTCAAATTTTGTAAACTTTGCTTTTTTATATAATCTGAAGGATTCCATAAATGTACTTTGACTTGAAATAATATTTTCTTGAAGCCAGATATACATAGCTGTGACCCGAACTAATTCTTTTCATCGCCTCCCCTCCCTGCACCCTGCAGGTCCTGAGGTCAGTGGCCTTCCTGCCTGGGTCTTGGCTGCCTATGCTACTGGCCATGGGTGAGGGGACAACCTGCCCAGTGAGTGTCAGTGTGCTTATTGTTTGTGTGCTTCTGTTGCATTTCGTGTATCTTGTTTTTGTTTTTGCCATCTCTGTTTCTCCCTTTCCTCCCTGAGGCCTGCACTGGCAGTGCACTACCCACCTCTGAGTGCAGGGCAAGCCAGGCCCATGGCCGTATGATCCACTCCCTCAGAAACACTCCGTTATGCCTATTTGAATTAATGACTGGAAGCCCATGTGTTTAGAAATTTCACTTTCAATAATAGACTCTGCCCTGCCACCCTATTGCAGACATGGCAAAATATTATTGCAAGGAACACATGTACTACATCCAGTCCTATCAGCAACTGACTAAAGCCTTTCCCATAACAGCATCCTAAACAACCTTTTAATGACATTCTGTCAGCAGATTTTTTTTCTATTCAAGAAAACATTAGAGAAAAATTGCTTGAGTTTTGTTGGAAGGGACTATATCAGGTATGGTGAGCAACAAATACAGCAGTGAAACCAAGACATCAATACTTGGGTTCACATTTCACAACAACAACAAAAAAAGAAATTCAGAATTCCACAAAATCGGAAGACTACTCAAATAGAAAATCTCAAAGTGAGGATTCTCAGAGATCCTCCAGAAGCAACTGATCTGCACACGTAGACAACTGACCCAAGACCTTCGGAATAAGCAATGACGGTGGATGGTGGATAGCTTCTGTCCAACATGTCAGACCAAGACTCCTATCTAATTCCTGTTTTGGTTTTTACCTGCTTGCTTATAACCATCCTTCTCATTTTCTACAGACCCTTTTTTGTCATCTATTCAGAATGACTCTTTTGCTCTTTTTCCATCTTTATTATAAGAGGTCAGAACATACTCATTCTAATGCCATTCTTAGATAATCCCAAATAGTAGCTACTGTCCTCAATCCTCCTGACTGCTAGATATGCTGGATAAACTTCTAGCAATTCTGATTTCATCAAATGGGACCACAGGCATCATAGCTAATGGCATTTCCATTTGCACCTACATTGACAGTTAACCCTAAAAAAGTCAACCTGTGACTTGCTAGAGTCCCTTTCTTCCAGAAAGATAATGACTAATATCAATGCCAGTGATTGGTCATTTTGCCAATAAGAATAATTGATTATCTTACCATGTGTTACAATCTATTGATCAGACACTCAGTAACTATAAATTTGAATTCACCAGACTTCGTAGGGCAATAGGCCAAATACCTGCCACACAGAAGAGACTAACAGAATTCCAACTATATAACCTAGCTGGTGTAAGGCCTTAGTTTTTGACCTTATATTGTGAACAACTCTTATCTCCCTGATTTCTGTGTACACTTGCTAAATACTTCCTTTGTGGTCAGAACACATGGTCCTATTTGCCTCAGACTAACACTTCATCCACTTTGGTAGAAAGAGTACTTCAAGAATTGTCTATATATACACAGACCCTAAATATATAATGGGTAAGACTGGAAATCCAACTCAGATATCAGCTCCGATATGAGTCCGCTCAACTACTCAGAGCTACCACCTGAAGAAATTACTGACTCATTGTTTATGTGAACAATGAGGGCAATGTTCCCAGTGGTGGGACTCATACAAATAGTAACGTGAGTAAGAAACCTATTACTAACTGTAGACGTTACTGACAGCAGCACCTCTGCCCAAGATGAGGTAGAGATACACAATTGCAGTGCTCTAGAGTTCTTGTCGCCTTCGTGACACCGTCTGTGTTGTTAACACTTCTTGTGTTTGATGGATGAAAGAGGCAAAGTGGAGCCTGCTTTCAGGGTAGCAAGCTCTGAATAAATGGGCTTTCCTTTTCTCATTTGGGTGGTCTTTATTTCCACAAAAAGTCCATAAAATGAAAAGTTCTGTGCTATTTTAAAAGAATGTCTAGGAGTAACTGTGACAATCCCCTTCCCACATCCCCAGCTGTCAGGCCATGGACAGGAGCTTTTTCCTCTCTGTGGACCCAGCTTCAAGTCATCATGAAGCCACTGCAATGCCTGCTGCAGTGGAACCCGAGAAAACGAAGCTCTTGGCCTTACTCTGGAGGTGGCACCCAAGTCTTGAGAACAACACGCATGTGTGCCAGGCAGCAAAAGAAAGGGCAAGTTCACATCCCCTGCAGGCTGCAGGGTGCAACACAGGATGCTCGGTGCTCACTATTCCGTGTATGTCTGCTAACCACCACGTACCTCTTGCTATACTGCTGAAATTCTCAGCGCCTTGGTCTTTCTGCTTTCTTGGCTGTCACATTGGCACATTTTGTGATGCTATGAAATAACTCAAAAGGATCTCTTCACAATCATGTCTGAGTAACAAAACTGACTTCAAGTATCTTGAAAACACAGGAGGTGAAAATCCAGAAGACAGGGCCACCTATTTCCTCCGTCTGATGGTGCAGCCTGTCTTAAACCAGAGGACCACAGAGCATCTTGTGATCTCAGCCTCCTGGGTCAATCACTGTCTAGCTTTGATCATAACCATGAGAAACTGGAGCAGAAGATGAATGTGGAGAATGCTCTGGCTTGTCCCTATCCTGGGAAATTATTGCCCAGCAAATATGTAGCTGTCTAAAGTAGTGGAAGACAGCTGGTGTACCTCATCATGAGAAGCACTGAAGAGTGCTTTTTCTTTCATCTAGCAAGTCTCAATTCATGTTTATGTTCTAAATCAGAACATAAAATCATAGGCCAGGACTGTATAGAGCAAACATAAATTCTATATGCATACACATGGCCAGGACTCACTTGAATGGCTATACACAGGAGCAAAGAGGCTAGGAAGAAACTGCCAACATAGTTAACATGCAGCCTACAGGACGGGAGAAAATGTGCCCAAACTGTGCATCTCCACCAAGTCCTGGTAGCCAGAATCTACAAGGACCTTACATAAATCAAGAACCAAAAAAAGAATCCCAGTAAAAAAGGGTCAAAGGATACGAACACACACCTGTCAGAAGAAGACCTAGTAGAGACCAACAGACACAAAAACACACTCAAGATAACTGTCATCAGAGAAATCCAATTCACGAGGACAAGGAGGTACCAGCAGTGTCTCACCCCAGTCAGAAGAGCCACTAATCCAAAGGCAAAAGAGAACATGCTGGCGAGGGAGCAGAGGAAACGAAACTCTGTTACACTCGGTGGGAATGCAAAATTGGCCTCACACTGCAGAAAGCAGTTTAAAGACTTCTCAATAACAGAAAACTAAATAAATAAAAGGATGAAAAGCAACTACCCTCCGACCAAGCAATCCTGGGTATCCTTTGGGTATCCACCCAAAGGAAAATAAACGTTTCTATCAAGAAGGACACACACCCTCGCACATTCACAGGAGTACTATTCGCAAATGGGAAGACGTGGAAATAACCTAGGTGCCCACCAACAGTAAATGAGATTTGAAAAAGTGCGATACCTTTGCTAAAAGGCCAGCAAGGGTGATCAAACGCAAACAAAATCATGCTCCCAGCGGGAACATGGATGGAACTGGAGGCCACTATGCTGGGTGAACTAAGGCAAGAACAGAAAACCAAGTAACGCAAGTTCTCACTGACAAGCAGAAGCTGAACACCAAATACACCTGAACATAAAGATAAAATCAACAGACGCTGGGGATGACCAGACAGGAAAAGGATGGAAACAGAAAGCCTTGGAGGAAGAACGACCCCACTGGTACTGTGTCCACCGCCCAGGTGACAGGTGCATTGAGATCCCAAGCTTCAGCATCCTGCTGTATAGCCAAGTAGCTGGCCTGCAGGTGTACCCCTTGATCACAATAAAAGTAGCCATTGTTTTAGAAAATTCAGGTTTGGAACTAAAAATAAGGAAAAGTAAATAAAACAAGAAAACACACACGAAGCAAAACAAAGCCTATAGTAACCTAACCCACACATTTAGTGGCATAAACTTAGGAAAATAACTGACTGGACAAAATGAGGGGCCATATAATCAACCCAAAATTACAGACAGTGAACACATTTTGCACCCTCCCTACCTCACCCTGGGAAGCATGCCAAAGGCACAATGGTTGAGAAAACCAGGTATCCATGTGCAAAGGACTGAAATAAACCCGTCTGTTGCACAAGATCCAAAAAGCAACACAAAGTCCACCAAACACGTAAGTGCAATCCTGAAACCAAAAAACTCCAAGGAAAATGCACAGAGTGAGCATCAATTTTGGGGAAACTTGAATCCCTACAGCTAAGCTGCAAACAGGAAAGGAAAACATAGGAGCCAAATACCCACAGACTGTACAATGGCTTAGCCATCTCCCTTCTCAATAGGCCACAGAAATCTCTGCTAACGAAAGCAAATATAACCATGTGAGGCTAAGGACAACTAACTTCCCAGAGAGAAAACAGCGAACCCAAACTGAAGCCATCCTACAGACTGGGAGAAAATTATGGAAAAATCATGGAAGGGCCTGTTATCTAACATACACCAGAAACTAATGGTCCTAAGTGGACAAAACATAAAAACCCATACACAAGCTGTAAATGCCCAGAGGACCTGCATGGACATTTCTTAAAAGAAGACCTTACATTGACTCTTGGGTAACAGAAAAGTTTCTTCACACCAGTAATCATACCCCAAATGTAAATCCCAACCACCCACACTTGCATACTGTCCAACTTCCCTGGAGGATGAGTCTGACCAGAAAGAGCAATAAAACTTTCTGAAGGCAAGGGCTAGTGTATGTAGACTTGCAAACACAGGAACTCTTATCTCCTATTGGTGGTAATGTAAACTCCCATAAACACTAGGAGAAACATCTGGAGGTTCCTGAAAGAATCAGCAGTACAACTACCAGTTCTTCATCTAGCCATCCCAACACTGGGTATACCTGTAAAGCAGAGGAAACTCATACCCAAAGGAGATACCTGTCTTCCTATGTTTCATGAGGCACTAGAGACAATAACCAAGGTATGGAGTCAACCTACCTGTCCATCCACAGATGAAGGCATGCAGAAACTGAAGGACATATGCACAAGAGAATACTCTTCAGCCATCAAACTTCTGGACATCAGGTTACTTCCAGCAAGGTGAAGAAACCTGGAGGACATTAAGTTAAATGAAATAAGCCAAGCAGAGGAAGGCAAACACAAACTCTGCATGATCTCCCCGACATGGGAATCTGACAGAGTCAATCTCACAGAGGTATCCATGTCAATAGCGAGTACCAGAGGCTTGGGGGAGGATTGGAAACAGCTACAAAGTGACACTTAGATGAGAGGCAGGAATTCTGGTGTTCTACAGCACAGCAGGGTGACTAGGCTTAATAATATCCTAGCACAATATTCCATAGAGTGGTCAGGGAGGAATCGGAATGCTTTCCCCACCAAGAAATCATGTCTGTAGCATGAAACAGAGATACTAGGTCCTGCAGATTGATCATGACACTAGCAGTACATATGTCAGAAGGCCCCCTGCACCCTCTAAGCACACACACAGACCATGTGGAAATTCTTGTTTTCACAATAGGATCACAACACACTACAAAAAATGCAGTGGGACAATGAAATGCCCTGCATTCCCAAAGCAGTTCCTACACATACAAACTTGGTAGAGTGCATCACGCACCTCCATTTTAAATTACTTTGCAAAGCCTTAGCTACCCAAACTATATATGTGGTTGGCATTAACAAGGTAACACAGGCCAACGGACACAATGAGAGTGCCAAGGAGCAAACCCAAATTGATGTGGAGTGAGCACATGTTTGAAAAGAATCCCAAAAGTCACCACAGGAAGGGAGAGCCTGTTCATCGCATTATTCTGAAAATGTGAAATCCCTAGGTAAAAATAACAAAAAGGGGTTCCTACTGTGTGAAATTCACAATAATCCACTCAGCATGAACATAAGACCTACACAAAAAACTGGAAGCCACCACTCTCCTAGGATAAAGCATCTGGTGTGCAGATACCTGGGTCAACTTGGATCTGTGCTGATGCTTTGCAAAAAGGAAAACAAAAAAATATACAGGAAAGAAAAGAATACAAACATCAAACAATCAAAACTCACTGACAATGGATTGGTACACTAGTGGATTGCTTTTACTTCACCAGTCACCAACATAAGGGAAAATCAGAACTTTACACACAAGTGAAACCACATGAGATTGAATGGCTTGTGTGCAAGAAAGAATAAAAACAATGAATGAAAAGAAAAAAACATCTAAAGGATGATAGGAGAATTCTGGGAAAAAACACAGCTATTGAGGCAGTTTTGGAAAATGTGTAAGTAACTAACACTACTAAAACAATGAATGAAAAGAAAAAAACATCTAAAGGATGAGAGAATTTGAAGGGAAAACACAGCTATTGATGCATTTTTTGGAAAACGTGTAAGTAACACTACTAATTAGCAGAAAACACTGGAAAAGAGAAAGTAATTACTGAGCCAAAACTGAGTAAAGAACCTGAATAACCTTTTCTGCAAAAAACACACAAAATTGAAAACAAGTTTACCAACACTTAGTTAACATCAGTAATCATGGGAAAAAATGAAAATCAGAACAAGACCAGATACCCTGTCCTTCTTGGTGGAATGAATATTCCAAAGGCCTTCGTATATTTTAAAACAAGGGAAAGCACAAACACTGGTGTGAATCTCCAGAACAGGGAGCTCTCTTATCCATAATTGTTGACAAAGTAAATTAGTATGCACACTACAGAGACCAGTTGGAGGTTCCACAGAAAACTAAAAATACAACTACCATTTCACTTAGCTTTGCTACTGCTGGGTGTGCAGTGGAAGCACTTGAAACCAGTACATGGAAGCAGTATCTGCCTTCCCATACTGACTGTGGCACCAGTCACAGAAGACAAGATAAGGAATCAACCTACCTGTCCACCCACAGAGAATGGGATCCAGAAACCACAGTATCCATTCACAAATAAATACTCTTCAGCTAGATATGGATACGGGAAATCATGTCATTCACAGCAACATAGTGGAACCTGGAGGATACTATCAAAAATGAAACACATTAGGCCAAGAAAGGCAAACCTCACATCATCTCATTCATGAGGACTATAAAATACTTTATCTCACATAGACCTAGAAAGCACCATAGTGCCTGCCAGGGTTGGAGTGGAAGGTGGGGCATGGGCAGGGATAAGAAATGGGTACAAAGTGACAAGTTCCATAAGAGGAATGAAACTTGCTGTTCTATTCCTCAGCAGGGTCACTAGGGCTAACGTTATCAGAGGGTAGTTTTCAAGACAGCCAGAAAGGAGGGTTCTGGCTGTCCTCACCTCAAAGACATGGTAACTCTACAAGGCAAAAAGAGATGCTAAATACCCTGATTTTATCACTATGCAATGCATGCACGGACCCAAATGTCCCACTCTAACCTCTATTTGTATACATTTATGTACGGGCCAATTTTGTTTTTTGAAAGCAACATAAAAAACAATGATAAAATTCCTGTGGGACCACAAAACTCCCTGAAACTCCAAAGCTACACTGGAAGATCCAGACTACATCAGATGCACCACACTCCCCGATTTCAAATTTCATGACGGAGGTATAGACCCGCCTCCACCTGGACAGAACAGAGAACCTGGAAGTAATCCCGCACACCTACAACCATCTCACCTTTGAAAAGACTCAAAACTCAGCAATGGAGAAAGGACTCCCTATGCAATGAATGGTACTGGGAGAGGCGGCTAGACACAGGCAAAAGATTAACACTGGAGCCCTACCTGTCACCATATGCAAATTTGACTCAAGGTGAACAGAAGATTTCAGAAGAAGACTTCAAACTATAAAAGTCCTACAAGAAAACCTAGGAAATACCTTTCTCAACATAGGCTTTGGTAAAGCATTTAGATAACTTAGTCCCTAAAAGCAACAGCAAGAAAAACCAAAATAAAAACGTTGGGCCTAAGAAACTGAAAGACTGCCAGATAACAAAAGAAATCACCAGCACAGTAAATGCCTATATACCCTACAGGATGGGAGAAGATGTTCCCAAACTATGCTTCTGACCAAGATCTACTGGCCAGACTGTAATGTGACCCTAAAAAAACCAAAAGGCAGAAAAATAATCGGATCAAACAAGGGACAAAGGACATGATGTACAAGCGACCAACAGAAGAAAAACTGCTCAACACCACTAATCATCAGAGAAATGCAACTCACACACAATGAAATACCGCCTTACACTAGTCAGAATGGCCATTTGTCCTAAGTCCGAATATTAACATGGTAGCAAGGCAGCAGAGGAAAGCGAACACTGCTACGCTCTTCGTGGGAATAAAAACCAGCTCTCACACTGTGAGAAGTGGTTTGAAGATTACTCAAAGAACTTAAAACAGAACTACCATCTGAATAGAGCAATCCCACAACTGATTATCTACACAAAGGAAAATAAAGCCTTCTTTCAAAATGACACATGCACTGGTATGTTCTTGGAAGTGCTATTTATCAGAAAAAAGCAAAATAAAATCGACCTTTGTGTCCACTAACAGTTGATGATTAGGTTTTTAAACTTGCAGTATATAGACACCAAAAACTCCTACACAGCTTAAAAAATTTTCATGTCCTCAACAGCAACAAGGATGGACCACTATGCTAAGCAAAGTAAGGCAAGAACAGAAATTGAAATACCACATGTTCTCATTTATACACCAGAGCTAAACACCAAACACACCCACAGACACTGGGGACTATCAGACAGAGAAAGGAAGGAGACAGGAAATGTTGGTGGAAGAACCATCCAATTGGTACTGTGCTTTGCCTGGATGATGGGGTTCCTTGGGAACCCAAGCTTCACCATCCTGCTATATACCCATGTGGCCAACCTGCAAGGTGCACCTTTTGGCAGCAGTGTAGACTTGAAAAAGGGAAACTCTTACATGCTATTGTAAGGCAGCAGTGTAGACTTGAAAAAGGGAAACTCTTACATGCTATTGGTGGCAATGTAAGTCAGTGTATAAAATACTGTGAAAAAAGCTGGAGTTTCCTTAACAAATTAAAATACAAGTAGGTATTATTTTAGAAATCAAGATTAGGAGCTGGAAAAAAAATTTCTTAAGGAAGAGGAAACCTAGAGTGATCCAAACAATCTGCTACTGGCACACACACAGAAAGACAACTGAATGAACAAAATGAGGAAGCCAAATAAGCAACCCAAAATTATATATAGTGAACATATTTTGCAAAAGCTCACCAAAGGCATAACAGTTAAGAAAACTGGATATTCCTGTGAAAAAGACTGAAACAGTTCTCTTATGCTGCACAATACACAAAAACACAAAATCAATTGAACGCCCAAATCCAATTCTGAAACCAAAAAACTCCAAGGAAAAAACACAGGGTCAGTGTATATTTTGGGGAAACTTGAATCTGTGCACACAGGTTGCAAAGGAGAAATTTTAAAAAACAAAAGGAAAAATTAGGAGGAAAATACCCATAGACAAAACAATGATTTGCCATCTTTTTTTCTTGATGGAACACAGAAATCACTGCTGACAAAAGCAAATATAAACACGTGAGACAAACACTTTAGAGTTTCTGCATGGGACAGAAAACAATGAACCCAAAGAGAGAACATCCTACTTTAGGAGAAAGAATGACTGGAGGAAAACTGTGGAAAATCATAAATTTGAAAGGGATTGTTATCCAACATATTCAAACACTAAAGCTACTAAGTGGGGAAAAGATTTAAAAAAAAAAATACACAAGCTAAAAACGTGCAAAGGACCAGCACAGCCACTTCTTCAAAGAAGACATGGAACTGATTCACAGGTGAAACAAAAGTTTCTCTACATCACTAATCACTCCAAACATGTAAGTCAGAATCACACTCAGATACCATCAAACTTCACCGAGAATGAATATGACCGTAAACAGCAATAAAATTTTTGGAAGGCAGCAGTGTAGACTTGAAAAAGGGAAACTCTTACATGCTATTGGTGGCAATGTAAGTCAGTGTATAAAATACTGTGAAAAAAGCTGGAGTTTCCTTAACAAATTAAAAACACAACTACTTGGACCGGGCACGGTGGCTCAAGCCTGTAATCCCAGCACTTTGGGAGGCCGAGACGCGTGGATCACAAGGTCAGCAGATCGAGACCATCCTGGCTAACATGGTGAAACCCCGTCTCTACTAAAAAATACAAAAAACTAGCCGGGTGAGGTGGCGGGCGCCTGTAGTCCCAGCTACTCGGGAGGCTGAGGCAGGAGAATGGCATGAACCCGGGAGGCGGAGCTTGCAGTGAGCTGAGATCCAGCCACTGCACTCCAGCCTGGGTGACAGAGCAAGACTCCGTCTCAAAAAAAAAAAAAACAAAAAAAATACAACTACTTGTTCTTCTAGTCATCCCCACACTGGGTATGCATTTAATGCAAAGGAAATCCATAACTTAAGGAGTTATCTACCTTCCCATGTTTCATGAAGCACTAGTCACAATATCCAAGATGTGGAATCAACCTACCTGGCCATCCACAGATGAAGGGATAAAGAAACTGCAGTATATCTGCACAAGAAGATACACTCCGCAAGAAGAAAATGTCATTTTCGTTTGGAGCCATACGGATGAACCTGGAAAAAAATAATCCAGGCATAGAAAGATAAGCACAGAATGATCTCACTTGTATGAAATTTTAAAAACTTCGCCTTCAATAAGTAGAAGGTACAGTACTAGTCTTCTGAGAAGAGTGGAAGGAGGGGTTGGGAGTGATTGGTTATGGAAACAAAGTTGTAGTTAGTTAAGACAAATACATTCTTCTGTTCTATACCACAGCTGAGTGACTCTGGTTAACAACAAAAAAAGTTGTTTTCAAAAAAAGCTGGAAGGGAACAATTTGAATGTTCTCATAACACAGAAATAATACCTTCATGAAGGAATGGACATGCTAAGTACCCTGATTTGATCATTACTAAAAATATACATGTATCAAAATGTCCCAGAGGAAAAAAGAAAGTCCCAGCATACCCTCTAATTACATACTTCATTATACACAGAAATTTAAGAAATGTGAATACACAATGCTAATGTTCATATGGAACCACAAATGGTCCTGAATATCTAAGGAATCCCGAGAAATATAAACCAAGTTGGAGGATTCACAATCCCTGATGTCAAAATTATATTGCAAAGCTGTAGGTATCCAAAATACCTGCTACTGTAACATGAAATACTACTGTGCTCCAGCTTTGGTGAGAGAATGAGACTGTGTCTCAAAAAAATATATACTGTTAGAAAATTTCAGGAAATCGTGAGTGATAACTGGTTGTTACCAAACATGTACACAGGAAAAAAAAATACTAAGTAGCATCAAAATACATATCCAAACTAATTGGGCAAAGACCCTGAATAGACATGAATAAACATCTCTGCAAAGATGATACAAAACTGATCAACAGGTAAGAGAAAAGGTCCTTAACATCACTATTCATCAGGGAAAAAAACGTACTTCAAAACCACATTCAGGTTGGGTGCGGTGGCTCATACCTGTAATCTCAGCACTTTGGGAGGTTGAGGTGGGCAGATCACTTGAGGTCAGCAGTTCAAGACCAGCCTGGCCAACATGGTGAAACCCTGTCTGTACTAAAAATACAAAAAAATTAGCCAGGCGTGGTGGTGCGTGCCTGTAATCCCAGCTACTCAGGAGGCTAAGGCATGATAATTGCTTGAACTCAGGAGGCTGAGGCTGTGGTGAGTTGAGATCTCATCACTGCACTCCAACCTGGGCGACAGAGCAAGACTCAGTCTCAAAAAAAAAAAAAAAAAAAAACACATTCAGATGCCATTTCACTTACTGGAATGAATGTTACTAAAAATATTTTTTAAAACTTTTTTCACCCAGGCTAGAGTGCAGTGGCATGGATCATGATTCACTGCAGTCTTAACCTCTGGGGCACAAGTGATCCTTCCACCTCAGCCCCTTGAATATCTGGAACTACAGGCATGCACCCACCATGCCTAGCTAATACTTCTTTATTTATGGTACAGATAAAGTTTTGCCATGTTGCCTAGGCTGGTCTAGAATTCTTGGGCTCAAGTGATCCTGCCCACCTCGGCCTCCCAAAGTGCTTGGATTACAGGCATGAGCCACCATTCCTAGTCACAAAAAAAAAAAAAAAAAAAAATCTAAAAACGAATGCTGGTATGAATTTGGAGAAAAGGGAACTCTTCTTTCCAGTTGGGGGAAAAATAAATTAGTATATACGTTATGGTAAAGAGTTGGAGTTCCCTCAAAATTTGAAAATACAACTACCAGGAGGCCAGTGTGGGTGGATTGCTTGAGCTCAAGAGTTCAAGACCAGCCCAGGAAACATGGTAAAACCCTCTATCAACAAAAGTTGGGCAGGCATGGTGACACATTCCTGTGGTACCAGGTACACAGAGGCTGAGGTGGGAAAATTTCTTGAGCCTGAGATGTGGCAGCTGCAGTGAGCCAAGACTGTTCCACTGAACCCCAGCATGGACAACAGAGTGAGACCCTGTCTCAAAAAAAAAGAAAGAAAATACAATTACCATATGATCTAGCAATCCCACTACTGGGTATGCCTCCAAAGCAAATGAAATCAGCATCAGAGATCAGAAAGAGACAATGGAGACAGAGATTTTCTTCATTAAATTATTTTAGGAAAACCAATATCCATATGCAAAGAATGAAACTGGACCATTCCATTACACAATGCACAAAAATCAACTCAAAATGGATTTAAAACCTCAACACAAGACCTGAAACCATGAAACATCATAAAATTCCTATAAAAGACAGGAAGCTTACTTTCAGGGCAACTTGAATCCATACTCACAGGTTGCAAGGAGTGAAAAAAAAAAAGAAAAGAAAAGAAACAAAAAAAGAGGAATACACAGGGGTACAATCTCATTGAGAATGGAATCATTTGTGAAATATCTTTTTAAATGGGCACCAAAATTCCAAGCAACAAAAGCAAAACTAGACATGCATAGCTCCATCAGAGTGATAAATTTTTGCACGGCAAAGGAAACAATGAACCCAACGAGAAAGGCTGGGAGAAAATTTTAGGGAATTACATATCTGCTAAGGGGTT
Organism: Colobus angolensis palliatus; assembly: GCF_000951035.1. NCBI lineage: Eukaryota > Metazoa > Chordata > Mammalia > Primates > Cercopithecidae > Colobus > Colobus angolensis. The sequence goes on along the minus strand of NW_012115633.1, from coordinate 3,939,191 downwards.
GTTATGGAAAATATTCAACACATTAACAATAGTAGGTAGCGGTCCAGTTCCAAGATGGCTGAATAGGAACAGCTCTGCCCTGCAGCTCCCAGCGTGGTCAACACAGAAGATGGATGATTTCTGCATTTTCAACTGACGTACATGGTTCATCTCATTGGGACCAGTTGGACAGTGGCTGCAGCCCACAGAGGGTGAGCCAAAGCAGGGTGGGGCATTGCCTCACCCGGGAAGCACAAGGGGTTGGGGGATTTCCCTTTTCTAGCCAAGGGAAGCATGATAGACTGTACCGGGAAAATCGGGACACTGCCCCCCAAATACTGCACTTTTCCAACAGTCTTAGCAAATGGCACACCAGGAGATTATATCGTGCATCTGGCTCAGTGGGTCCCATGCCCACAGAGCCTCGCTCACTGCTAGCACAGCAGTCCAAGACTGAACTGCGAGGCAGCAGCCTGGCTTGGGGAGGGGCGTCCACCATTGCTGAGACTTGAGTAGGTAAACAAAGCAGCTGGGAAGCTCGAACTAGGTGTAGCCCACTGCAGCTCAAGGAGGCCTGCCTGCCTCTGTAAACTCCACCTCTGGGGGCAGGGCATAGCTGAGCAAAAGGCAGCAGAAACTTCTGTAGACTTAAACGTCCCTGTCTGACAGCTCTGAAGAGAGCAGTGATTCTCCCAGCACAGTGTTTGAGCTCTGAGAATGGACAGACTGCCTCCTCCAGTGGGTCCCTGACCCCCGTGTAGACTAACTGGGAGACACCTCATGAGGTGACTAACACCTCATACAGCTGGATGCCCTTCTGAGACAAAGCTTCCAAAGGAAGGATCAGGCAGCAATATTTGCTGTTCTACAATATTTGCTGTTCTGCAGCCTCCACTGGTGATACCCAGGCAAACAGGATCTGGAGTGCACCTCCAGCAAACTCCAACAGACCTGCAGCTGAGGGACCTGACTGTTGGAAGGAAAACTAACAAACAGAAAGGAATAGCATCAACATCAACAAAAAGCACATCCATGCCAAAACCCCATCTGTAGGTCACTATCATCAAAGACCAAAGGTAGATAAAACCACAAAGATGGGAGAAACCAGAGCAGAAAAGCTGAAAATTCTAAAAACCAGAGCACCTCTTCTCCTCCAAAGAATCACAGGTCCTTGCCAGCAATGGAACAAAGCTGGTTAGAGAATGACTTTGACAACTTGAGAGAAGTTGGCTTCAGAAGGTCAGTAATAATAAATTTCTCCGAGCTAAAGGAGGCTGTTCAAACCCATCGCAAGGAAGCTAAAAACCTTAAAAAAATTAGATGAATAGCTAACTAGAATAAACAGTGTAGAGAAGACCTTAAATGACCTGATGGAGCTGAAAACCATGGCACAAGAACTACATGATGCATGCACAAGCTTCAGTAGCCGATTCAATCAAGTGGAAGAAAGGGTATCTGTGACTGAAAATCAAATTAATGAAATGAAACAAGAAGAGAAGTTTAGAGAAAAGAGAGTGAAAAGAAATGAACAAAGCTTCCAAGAAATATGGGACTATGTGAAAAGACCAAATCTACGTTTGACTGGTGTACCTGAAAGTGATGGGGGAATGGAACCAAGCTAGGAAACACCCTTCAGGATATTATCCAGGAGAACTTCCCTAACCTAGCAAGGTAGGCCAACATTCAAATTCAGGAAATACAGAGAACACCACAAAGATACTCCTTGAGAGGAGCAACCCCAAGACACATAATTGTCAGATTCACCAAGGTTGAAATGAAGGAAAAAATGTTAAGGGCAGCCAGAGAGAAAGGTTGAGTTACCAGCAAAGTAAAGCCCATCAGACTAACAGCAGATCTCTCAGCAGAAATTCTACAAGCCAGAAGAGAGTGGGGGCCAATATTCAACATTCTTAAAAAAAAAAAGAATTTTCAACCCAGAATTTCATATTCAGCCAAACCAAGCTTTATAAGTGAAGGAGAAATAAAATCTTTCACAGAAAAGCAAATGCTGAGAGATTTTGTCACCACCAGGCCTGTCTTACAAAAGCTCCTGAAGGAAGCACTAAACATAGAATGAACAACCAGTACCAGCAACTGCAAAAACATGCCAAATTGTAAAGGCCATTTATGCTAGGAAGAAACGGCATCAACTAATGGGCAAAATAACCAGCTAACATCATCATGACAGGATCAAATTCACACATGACAATATTAACCTAAATTGTCAATGGGCTAAATGATCCAATTAAAAGACACAGACTGGCAAGTTAGATAAAGAGACAACATCCATCAGTGTGCTGTATTCAGGAGACCCATCTCATAGGCAGAGACACACATAGGCTCAAAATAAAGGGATGGAGGAAGATCTACCAAGCAAATGGAAAGCAAAAAAAAAAAAGCAGGAGTTGCGATCCTAGTCTCTGATAAAATAGACTTTAAACCAACAAAGATCAAAAGAGACAAAGAAGGCCATTACATAATGATAAAGGGATCAATTCAACAAGAAGAGCTAACTATCCTAAATATACATGCACCCAATACAGGAGCACCCAGATTCATAAAGCAAGTCCTTAGAGCCCTACAAAGAGACTTAGACTCCCACACAATAATAATGGGAGACTTTAACACCCCACTGTCAACATTAGGCAGACCAATGAGACAGAAGGTTAACAAGGATATCCAGGACTTGAACTCAGCTCTGCACCAAGCAGACCTAATAGACATCTACAGAACTCTCCACCCTAAATCAAGAGATTATACATTCTTCTCATCATCAAATCGCACTTATTCCAAAATTGACAAAATAGTTGGAAGTAAAGCACTCCTCAGCAAATGTAAAAGAAGAGAAATCACAACAAACTGTCTCTCAGACCACAGTGCAATCAAATTAGAACTCAGGACTAAGAAACTCACTCAAAAAAGCAAAACTACATGGAAACTGAACAACCTGCTCCTGAATGACTACTGGGTAGACAACGAAATGAAGGCAGAAATAAACATGTTCTTTGAAACCAATGAGAACAAAGACAACGTACCAGAATCTCTGGGACACATTTAAAGCAGTGTGTAGAGGGAAATTTATAGCACTGAATGCCCACAAGAGAAAGTAGGAGAAATCTAAAATCGACACCCTAACATCACAATTAAAAGAACTAGAGAAGCAAGAGCAAACACATTCAAAAGCTAGCAGAAGGCAAGAAATAACTAAGATCAGAGCAGAACTGAAGGAGATAAATGAAAAACCCTCCAAAAAATCAATGAATCCAGGAGTTGGTTTTTTGAAAAGATCAACAAAATTGATAGACCGCTAGCAAGACTAATAATGAAGAAAAGAGAGAAGTATCAAATAGATGCAATAAAAAGTGATAAAGGGGATATCACCACTGACCCCACAGAAATACAAACTACCATCAGAGAATACTATAAACACCTCTACGCAAATCAACTAGAAAACCTAGAAGAAACAGATAAGTTCCTGGACACATACACCCTCCCAAGACTAAACTAGGAAGAAGTTGAATCCCGGAATAGAGCAAACAATAGGCTCTGAAATTGAGGCAATAATTAATAGCCTACCATCCAAAAAAAGTCCAGGACCAGACAGATTCACAGCCAAATTCTACCAGAGATACAAAGAGGAGCTGGTACCATTCCTTCTGAAACTATTCCAATCAATAGAAAAAGAGAGAATCCTCCCTAACTCATTTTATGAGGCCAGCATCATCCTGATACCAAAGCCTGGCAGAGACACAACCAAAAAAAAAAGAGAATTTTAGACCAATATTCCTGATGAACATCAGTGCGAAAATCCTCAATAAAATACTGGCAAACCGAACCCAGCAGCACATCAAAAAGCTTATACACCATGATTGAGTGGGCTTCATCCCTGGGATGCAAGGCTGGTTCAACATACGCAAATCAATAAACGTAATCCATCACATAAACCGAACCAAAGACAAAAACCACATGATTATCTCAATAGATGCAGAAAAGGCCTTCAACAAAATTCAACAGTCCTTCATGCTAAACACTGTCAATAAACTAGGTATTGAAGGAATGTATCTCAAAATAATAAGAGCTATTTATGACGAACCCACAGTTAATATCATACTGAATGGGCAAAAGCTGGAAGCATTCCCTTAGAAAACTGGCACAAGACAGGGATGCCCTCTCTCACCACTCCTATTCAACATAGTGTTGGAAGTTCTGGCCAGGGCAATCAGGCAGGAGAAAGAAATCAAGGGTATTCAATTAGGAAAAGAGGAAGTCAAATTATCCCTGTTTGCAGATAACATGATTGTGTATTTAGAAAACCCCATCATCTCAGCCCAAAATCTCCTTAAGCTGATAAGCAACTTCAGCAAAGTCTCAGGATACAAAATCAATGTGCAAAAATCACAAGCATTCCTACACACCAATAACAGACAAACAGAGAGCCAAATCATGAGTGAACTCCCATTCACAGTAGCTTCAAAGAGAATAAAATACCTAGGAATCCAACTTACAAGGGATGTGAAGGACCTCTTCAAGGAGAACTACAAACCACTGCTCAACGAAATAAACAAGAACACAAACAAATGGAAGAACATTCCATGCTCATGGAAAGGAAGAATCAATACCATGAAAATGGCCATACTGCCCAAGGTAATTATAGATTCAATGCCATCCCCATCAAGCTACCAATGACTTTCTCCACAGAAGTGGAAAAAACTACTTAAAAGCTCATATGGAATCAAAAAAGAGCCCTCATAGCCAAAACAATCCTAAGCAAAAAGAACAAAGCTGGAGGCATCACACTACTATACTACAAGGCTACAGTAACAAGAATACTATGGTACTGGTACCAAAACAGAGATATAGACCAATGGAACAGAACAGAGTCCTCAGAAATAATGCCACACATCTACAACCATCTGATGTTTGACATATCTGACAAAACAAGAAATGGGGAAAGGATTCCCTATTTAATAAATGGTGCTGGGAAAACTGGCTAGCCATGTGTAGAAAGCTGAAACTGGATCCCTTCCTTGCACCTTATAAAAAATTAATTCAAGATGGATTAAAGACTGAAATGTTAGACCTAAAACCATAAAAACTCTAGAAGAAAACCTAGGCAATACCATTCAGGACATAGGCATAGACAAGGCCTTCATGACTAAAAAACACCAAAAGCAATGGCAACAAAAGCCAAAATAGACAAATGGGATCTAATTAAACCAAAGAGCTTCTGCACAGCAAAGAAATTACCATCAGAGTGAACAGGCAACCTACAGAATGGGAGAAAATTTTTGCAATCTACCCATCTGACAAAGGGCTGATATCCAGAATCTACAAAGAACTTAAACAAATGTACAAGAGAAAAACCAAACGAACCCATGAAAAACTGGGCAAAGGACATGAACAGACATGTCTCAAAAGAAGATATTTATGTGGCCAACAGACACACAAAAAAATGCTCATCATCACTGGTCATGAGAGAAATGCAAATCAAAACCACAATGAGATACCATCTCACACCAGTTAGAATGGCAGTTATTAAAAAGTCAGGAAGCAACAGGTGCTGAAGAGGATGTGGAGAAATATGAACACTTTTACACTGTTGGTGGGAGTCTAAACTAGTTCAACCATTGTGGAAGACAGCGTGGCGATTCCTCAAGGATCTAGAACTAGAAATACCATTCGACCCAGCGATCCCATTACTGAGTAAATATCCAAAGGATTATGAATCATGCTACTATAAAGACACATGCACAAGTATGTTTATTGTGGCACTATTCACAATAGCAAAGACTTGCAACCAACCCAAATGTCCATCAATGATAGACTAGATTTAGAAAATGTGGCACATATACACCATGGAATACTATGCAGTCATAAAAAAGGATAAGTTCATGTCCTTTGTAGGAACATGGATGAAGCTGGAAACCATCATTCTGAGTAAACTATCGCAAGGACAGAAAACCAAATACTGTATGTTCTCACTCATAGGTGGGAATTGAACAATGAGAATGCTTGGACACAGGGCGGGGAACGTCACACACCAGGGCCTGTCGTGGAGTGGGGGGATAGGGAGGGATAGCATTAGGAGAAATACCTAATGTAAATGATGATTTAATGGGTCCAGCAAACTAATGTGGCACATGTATACATATGTAACAAACCTGAATATTGTACACATGTACGCTAGAACTTAAACTATAATTTTAAAAAAAGAGGGAGAAAAAAAATACTAGGTAGCAACGATAAAACGTATGATCCACCCAAAACTGGGCAGAGACCCTGAATAGATATTTCTGCAAAGAGGGCATTAAACAGCATGGAAGTTCCCTTCCCCTGGTTAGGTGGCTGTGACTAGAGGAACAGAGGGGACACGTGTTGCAGAGGATGGAGAGAAGCGGCCCCTGTGTCCCGACAGTGGGAATGCAGATTTAAAAAAAAAATTCAGCAGGCCAGGTGCAGTAGTTCACATCTATAATCCCAGCACTTTGGGAAGTCAAGGCAGAAGGACTGCTTTGAGTTCAGGAGTTTGAGACTAACCACGGCAAAACTCCATCTCTACAACAAAATAAAAAAAAAAAAATTAGCTGGGCATAGTAGCACAGGCCCAGTCACTCGGGAGGCTGAGGCTGGAGAAACCCTTGATTCCAGGAAGTAGAGGTTGCAGTAAGCTGAGATCCACCACTGCACTCCAGCCTGGCCAACAGAGCCAGACACTGTCTCAAAAAAACAAAAATCAGCAAACTCTGGAGGTGGCTGGGGTTCTTTTCCTTCCACCTGAGGCTTGAATACAACACAATCAAAGCAGGGCCTGGCTCTGACACCCATCCTGGGCCAGGCTTCCCGTTCCTCCCACAGACAGAGCTTCCTTCTCTCTCCATCTACACAGGAGTTGCCCTTAGAAAAAGTCCTAAAGCCTAAAATTCTACAGCCTCCTACGCTGCCACCCTCAAAAGCCCTAGGGAAATGAATACTGCTGTAAAATACACACTAAAATACTAACAGAAAAAGAGGAAAATGAGTGAGAACCTGATGGGAATAGCACAACATTCCACAAAATGAAAGCTTCTATACTCACGATGAAGAAAAAACAGCTGAGGAGCTGTGCTGAGGCGAAACTACACCAAAGCTCCCTCCTCAGCAGTCAGCACAGTGGATAGGAGCTGTCTCTTCCCAAGGGCGCAGTCCCAAGTCATCGCAAAGCTGCCGCAGTGCCCCGTCCAGCAAGTCCTGAGGAACATGGAGTGCTTCACCTTCTCCTCGCTGTGGACGCCACACATGCCACAGGGTGCCTGCAGGTAGAACACCCATGTGCACCATGTAGGGGCAGAAAAGGCAGTTTGAATGCCCCTGCTGGTCACAGTGTGCAACGCAGGATGGTTCCACCTCATCGTCATGGCCCCAGTGCTGTGAAATTAGAATTGGTGACATACATCTGGGAAATAACTGTCTTGTAACAAGACTGTTGTCATTTAACTACCAGTTTTCTTATCTTGTAACTTCTTGTGGGATCAAGAAAATTGTGTTCCAAAGAAATGATGTTTGCTGTGTTATTGGAGATGAGTTATAAAACAATGTTGGATACTGCCTACGAATTACCAGTGGTTTGCTTTGTGAAGAGGTTTAAATTCCCATCTCTGGTGCATTTTGGAATGAGTGACTTTGATGTCAATACGTTGAAAGATAGCCCTCAAAAGAACAAGAGTCTTCACTTCCCACACAAAGTAAAAAATGTGAACTTAATTTTAGCATTGCTAATAGGGAACAACTATCCATGAATCACTGCATCAATAATGCCTGTGTTATAACATCCTCTCTTCCCTAAGGTACAGGAGCAAGTGGTACATACTTGTCTGGCAACCAGTTTCATTAATGCTATTGTTGTATCTGTCCAAAGATGAGAAGTAGTTTGTTACCAGTTTCACTACCTTTTGGAGTTTTAGGTAACGTATATCTATACTGCGATATTTACACTTTTTAATGATTCCATTTTAAATAAAATTGCCACTTTAACTTTTATGTGAAATCCAGTTCATGCATAATAAAGCTTGCCTGTACATATATGGTGTTGCGCATACACCATACATGCATACATAATGCCAGCCATGCCTTAATCATGGGATAAGAATGACCAGACACTTCCCACATCCCTGTGACAGCAAATTGAGGGCTAACATAGGGGTCCTGACTGGAAAACAGGTGAGACCCAGACCTGCCCATGACTCTCCTCCCTCGGTGGTCAATCATTCAATTATTTAGAGACCTCTAGGGACAGATACCAGGCTCTCTGAGGCTTCAGATGCCCCAGAAAGCCTGCTCTCCTAAAAACAGTGGCCTTGGATGGAGACATTCCTGCTGCATTTCTCCTTAACTATATTCAATTTGTTTGTAGGAGAGGGGGTGTGTTTGAATCAACACAATTGTCCCACAGAAACTTCTAAGGGCCTGACAAATATGTGCATAGAATTTTGATGGTATAATTTTTTAACTATATAAAAAGATATAAATAATATGTAATTTTTAAAAAATGGTGCAGTGGCTCATATCTGTAATCCCAGCACTTTGGGAGGCCAAGGCAGGTGGATCACCTCAGCCCAGGAGCTCAAGACCAGCTTGGGCAACATGGAGGAACTCTGTCTCCACCAAAAAAAAAATACAAAAACTAGCTGACCATGTAGCTTTTAGGCCAAGTGCGCACTCGTAGTCCCAGATGCTTGAGAGGCTGAGCTGGGAGGATCTCCTGAGCCAGGGAGGTCAAGGTTGCAGTCAGCAGAGATTGCACCACTGCACTCCAGCCTAGACAACAGAGACACTGTATCAATGAAAAATAAAGAAATGTCTGACAGATGATCCTTCAACGTTTTTATCTAGTAGTTATCTCAGCACTCTCAGGACTGCTGTGAGCAATCGGTGAAATCTGTCACAGCAGAGGCTCTTTGGGGTCTCCCAGCCAAGGCCATGTGGAGCACACAGAGGCAGGATCAGGGAATCTGCGCATCTGCCAAGGGCCTCTCCCTGCCTCCTCACCCTCTACCATATTCTTCTCCACATCTGACTCTGTGAAGCTACATCATCTGTTTCCTGACTCCTCCATCACGTGCACTAACCGTAATCCTCCTTCTCTATCAGTGATGAACTCCCACTCTGCTCAGGTCTGGGCCACAAATCTCCAAATCGAGAATGCCCTCAAACCACATGTGTTTCCCTGAATTAGAACACAAAGTTTCAGCGTGACCGTCATTTATCCCATCATTCTCCAGAGCTCCCCATCTCCCCATCCCCAGGATGCTCCCTGAGTCTCCACAGCCAGCTCTCCCCTCATTCCTCCATGGAGCCCTGGAACAAAATACTGATCCATACTGCCCTTCCCAGGGCTTAAAGGTGCCAGGCTATGAGCCAAGACCACCAGGTGCAACAGGGAGCTCCACTGGAGATATGCTTCCCGCTTCTTTTGTATTATCTACTGCACAACTCATATTTTATTTTATATTTTACTATATTTTATTGTTTTATACTTTATCTTTCGAGACAAGGTCTCACTCTGTTGCCCAGCCTGGAGCACAGTGGCATGATCACAGCTCACTGCAGCCTCCATCTCTTCAGCGCAAGCAATCCTCCTGCCTCAGCCTTCCGAGTAACTGGGACTATAGGCATGCACCATCATGCTTGGCTAATTTATTTTATTTTTTGAAAGACGGGAGTCTCACTATGTTGCTCAGGCTGGCCTTGAACTCCTTGGCTCAAGTGATCTTCCCATGTTAGTCCCACAAAATGTTGGGATTAGAGGCATAAGCCACCGTGCCCAGCCTGTTCAGAGTTTTTTTTATCATGAAAGGGTGTTAAGATTTTATCAAAAGCTTTTTCTGCATCTATTGAGATAATCATATGGTTTTTGCTTTTAATCTGTTTATAAAGGGAATCACACTTATTGACTGCAAATGTTGAACCAATCTTGCATCCCTGGAATAAAGTCTATTTGATCAAGGAGAATTAACTTTTTGATGTGCTGCTGGATTCAGTTTGCTAGTATTTTGTTGAGGATTTCTTCTTCTATGCTCATTGGGGATACTGGCCTGAAATTTTTTTTCTTTGTCATGTCTCTGCCAGATTTTAGTGTTAGGCTGATGCTGGTTTCATAAAATGAATTAAGGAGGAGTCTCTCCTCGATTTTTTAGAGTAGTTTCAGAAAGGCTTTGAATTCAGAATTTGGCTTTGAATCCATCAGGTCCAGGGATTTTTTTCATTGCTAGGTTTTATATTACTGTTTCAATCAGGGTTCGGTATTGGTCTGCTCAAGGTTCCAATCTCTTCCTGATTTAATCTTAGGAGACTGTATATTTCCAGGAATGTATCCATTTCCTCAAGATTTTCTAATTTGTTTGTATAGAATTGTTCATAGTATTCTGAAGGTCCTTTGCATTTCTGTAAGATCAGTTGTAATGCCATCTTTGTCATTTCCAATTCTACTTATTTGGATCTTTAATCCAGCTAGCAGCGTGTCAATATTGTTTATTTTTCTCAGAGAAGCAACTCTTCGTTTCATTAACCTTTTGTATAGATTTCTGCATCTCCATTTCATTAAGTTCCTTTCTGATTTTAGTTATTTATATGTTTCTTACAAGCTTTGGGATTGGTTGGTTTTTCTGCTTCCAAGTTCCTTTAGGTGCCTAGTTAATTGTTAATTTGAGATCTTTCTGACTTTTTGATGAAAGCATTTAGAGGTATAAACTTCCTCTTCACACTGCTTTAGCTGTGTGAAGAGAAATCCCAGAAATCTCTGGTAAGCTAAGTGCCTATTTTAATTAATTTCAAAGTTGTTTTTATTTCTGCCTTAATTTCAATGTTCACCCAGGATTTATTCAAGAGCAAGTTGTTTAATTTCTATGTATTTGTGTTGTTTTAAGAGATCTTACTGCTATTGGTTTCTATTTTTTATTTTTTATTTTTTTTTGAGACGGAGTCTCGCTCTGTCACCCAGGCTGGAGTGCAGTGGTTGGATCTCAGCTCACTGTAAGCTCCACCTCCCGGGTTTAGGCCATTCTCCTGCCTCAGCCTCCCGAGCAGCTGGGACTTCAGGCGTCCGCCACCTTGCCCAGCTAGTTTTTTTGTATTTTTTAGTAGAGACAGGATTTCACCGTGTTAGCCAGGATGGTCTGGATCTCCTGAACTCGTGATCCGCCAGTCTTGGCCTCCCAAAGTGCTGGGATTACAGGCTTGAACCACCGTGCCGGGCCTGGTTTCTATTTTTATTGCACTGTGGTCTCAGAGTGTGCTTGGTACAATTTCAGGGTTGTTTTTTTGTTTTGTTTTTTTGTTTTTATTGAGAGTTGCTTTATGGCTGAGCATATGGTTCACCTTAAAGTACATTCCATGTACAGATGAGAAGAATGTGTGTTCTGTGGTTGTTGAGTGGAGGGTTCTGTAGAAGACTATTAGGTCTAATTGGTCAAGTTTTGAGTTTAAGTCCCACATTTCTTTGTTAATCTTCTGCCTTAATGATCCATGGGGATCAACTAATGCTTCTGTGGGGAGGTGAAGTCTCCCACTGTCATTGTGTGGTTGTCCATGTCATTTTATAGGCCAAGAAGAACTTGTGCTATGAATTCGGGTGCTTCAGTGTTGGGTGCACATATATTTAGGATAGTTAAGTCTTCTTATTAGTTTTTATCCTTATGTAATAATGCCCTTCTTTGTCCTACCTAATTTTATTAGTTTAAACTGTGTTTTATCTGATGTAAGAATTACAACTCCTGGCTGGGCACGGTGGCTCACACCTGTAATCCCAGTGCTTTGGGAGGCTGAGGTGGGTGGATCACTTGAGGTCAGGAGTTCGAGACCAGCCTGGGCAACATGGCAAAACACCATCTCTACAAAAAATACAAAAATTAGCCAGGCGTGGTGGCACATGCCTGTAGTCCCAGCTACTTGGAGGCTGAGGTGGGAGGATCACTTGAGCCTCAGAGGTTGAGGCTACAGTGAGCCATAATCACAACACTACACCCAAGCCTGTGTAACAGAGACCCTATCTAAAAAATAATAATAATAATAATAATGACTCTTACCTGGTTGATATTTCTCCATCCCTTTACTTTGAGCCTATGGATATTGTTACATGTGAGATTAATCTCTTGATGATGGTTGGGTCTTGTCTTTATATCTAGTTTTATATGTATTTTGCCACTGGATCAAAGATTTAAGTGTAATACCTTAAACCATACGAACTCTAGAAGAAAACCTAGGAAATACCATCCAGGACATCAGCCTTGGGAAAGAATTTATGACTAGAGGCCGGGCACAGTGGTTCACACCTGTAATCCTAGCACTTTGGGAGGCCGAGGCGGGCAGATCACCTGAGGTCAGGAGTTTGAGACCAGCCTGACCAACATGGTGCAACCCTGTCTCTACTAAAAATACAAAAAATTACCCTAGCATGAGGGTGCATGCCTGTAATCTTAGCTTCTTGGGAGGCTGAGGCACAAGAATTGCTTGAACCCAGGAGATGGAAGTTGTAGTGAGCCAAGACTACACCACTGCACTCCAGCCTGGTCAATAGAGTGAGACTTTGTCTCAAATTAAAAAAAAAAAAAAAAAGAATTTATGACTTGGTTCTCAATAGCAGTTGCAACAAAAACAAAAATTGACAAGTGAGACCTAATTAAACTAAAGAACTTCACAACAAAAGTAACTATCAACAGAGTAAACAGAAAGCCTACAAAATTGAAGAAAATATTCACAGAAGTCTAATATCTAGCATCTATAAGAAACTTAAATCAATATGCAAAATATAAATAATCCCATTAAAAAGTGGGCAAAAGGCCAGGCACAGTGGCTCACACCTGTAATCCCAGGACTTTGGGAGGCCGAGACAGGCAGATCACCTGAGGTCCGGAGTTCAAGACCAGCCAACGTGGTGAAACATGCCTCTACTAAAAATACAAAAATTAGGTGGATGTGGTGGCAGGCGCCTATAATCCCAGCTACTCAGGAGGCTGAGGGAGGAGAATCGCTTCAAGCCAGGAGGCGGGGGTTGCAGTAAGCTGAGATCGTGCCACTGCATTCCAACCTGGGCAACAGAGCGAGGCTCTGTCTCAAAAAAAAAAAAAAGAGAAAAAAGTAGGCAAAAGATGTAAACAGACACTTCTCAAAAGAAGACATAGAAAGCCAACAAACATATGAAAATGTTCAACATTGTAGTTTCCTAGGCAACAAGCACAGATAGGACCACTGTGTTTGGGGGGGGGATGAAAACAAGAAAAAACACTGCAGCATTTCCAGTAGGCTTCAGAAATGCATTTTAACCATCAAAATGTCACAGACAATAATATTGAAAATCATTTCACTGGAAACGATCCAAAGCAGAATGTTACTTTCATTATGGAAAGCAAGGTGTGAAAAAACAGAAAAATTCCCGTCCTTTGCTCTGAATTAAGTAGAAATAGGTGATCAATATTATTTGATTTTACAAAATTTATCTACATTACTATGGATTTTTAATACGCCTGCTTACCTTTCTCTGCAAACATGACCATGCATTAGTTCAACATAAAAAGGAGAGAGTCATCCAGGATGATGGGGCAGCATAGAATAGAGTGTATGCCTTAACACCATTTGGAACAATGATAAGCTCTTACCTGCTCAGGTCTTCATTCAAATGGTAAACCACACATTCCAAAACTGAGATTCAAACATAACAGGGCCGTTCATATTCATGTGTGGCTCCGGTTTCCTCATTCATAACAACAACAAAAAAAAGCTTAGATTCAATCTTAAAAATCTTTCTGAATCTAACAACTTTTGATTTTTAGAAATAAAGTTTAGCAGGTCCCTTTTGTCTAGAAACACTGCTTATAAAATAAATACTACATTATAGGACATTTAAAAACTTTTTATAGGACCTAATTGTTAACAGTTAACCTTTAGAAAATAATATTTGAGGCCGGGCGCAGTGGCTCAAGCCTGTAATCCCAGCACTTTGGGAGGCCGAGACGGGCGGATCACGAGGTCAGGAGATCGAGACC
>NW_012115633.1:3895145-3924638 GCF_000951035.1 Colobus angolensis palliatus | reverse complement strand
TATGCCCGGCTAATTTTTTGTATTTTTAGTAGAGACAGGGTTTCACCGTGTTAGCCAGGATGGTCTCAATCTCCTGACCTCGTGATGCGCCCACCTCAGCCTCCCAAAGTGCTAGGATTACAGATGTGAGCCACCACGCCCGACCGAATGACGTTTACTCTTACATCCATCTAGAAACATATACTTGGATTAACGGAAATGTGTTGAGTGCCCTTAATCCACATTTTCATACAATATGTCACTATAATCTTGTGAAATAGTCTATATTTTCTTCCAAAGAATCTTTTCAGTCAAATGCTTAGTCAATTTAGGAACTTAGGTTAACTGACTAATTCAGTCAAAACTAGCAATGTAGTAGCTGCAGACAAATACTACTAAAGTGTTTTTTTTTTAAATAATTCACCTCGCAATGATTGGTAAATAAGAAAATGAAAGGCAAAATGAGAAGGTGAAAAGCAATCACATGTTCACCATTTTCCTTTCTACCTTGAATACCCAACAAATCAAGATTAATGTTTATAATAATTCGTTGATCTGAGTCAATCACCTGTCATTAAACTTTATCGGATCAATGTTAATGCCTCAGTGAATCAGCTGCACTACTGGAGTGCCCTTGAATATCTAGTTGCACTTGTGTATGTTTCCCTTTTGTATACATACTTATTCTTGTATGAAAGCTAGTATAATCCAAAACATCCCAGTTATAAGCAAGTAAGTCAATAATTCAAATACACAGTAAATTCCAAGGAATGGCAGCACATACACATGTTGACTTATTCCAATGTCTGCAATCAATGCAAAACAATGTGACCTGTCTGTGCTTGACACAAGGGATCTCTAGTCCTGGCTCATATCACTGAATGAGACCAGGTTATTAAATTTTCAGGAATTTTTGAGAGTTAGTTGTTACATAAAGTCATTATTAAAATGCATTATATAAACTTCCAACTAAATTATATTAAAACAATAGTAATACCTACAACTCCTCATATTCTAATTATTTTACTATATTTTATTATCTATGCTCATGATGCATCTACTGCATCTATATGGCAGAAATAGCATATGATGGTGTGCTACCATGCATCTCATCCCAACTCATCATTCAGTGACATCAGCTTGGTAGCTTGAATCTGACCATGACACTCCTATTAACAACACAGAAATGTGCAAATACTACCAGCTATGTTTTTGTGTTTTTCAGAGAGTCAGATGTTAGGCATTTACCAGCACACCACTGGATCTAGAGAACCCAGACAAGTTCCCCACTCTCTTGTAGTCACCAAAAATACAAGATGCTATGGGACTAGGTAGTAAGTCTATGGGATCAGAAAAGACCTACCAGAGAAAATGTTACTTAAGCAGTCCTGAGGAATGAGTCAAGGTTAGACAGGTGGGCAACGAGGACAGAGAAGAAGTTTTGCCAAGCAAGGGGAAAATAGCTTGCAGGATTGAGACTTATCCAAGAAATTCAAAGAAGCCCAGGGTGCTAGTTATGGGGTAGAAAGAACTCAGGAAAAAAAAAAAAATTATTACTCACTATAGCAAAACACACTTGGCCGGGCGTGGTGGCTCAGCACTTTGGGAGGCTGAGGTGGGTGGATCACTTGAGGTCAGGAGTTTGGGACAAGCCTGGCCAACACGGTGAAACCCCATCTCTACTAAAAATACAAAAATTAGCTGAGCACAGCCGGGCATGGTGGCTCATGCCTGTAATCCCAGCACTTTGGGAGGCCAAGGCGGGTGGATCACGAGGTCAGGAGACCGAGACCATCCTGGTTAACATGGTGAAACCTCGTCTCTACTAAATATACACAAAAAATTAGCCAGGCGTGGTGGCAGGTGCCTGTAGTCCCAGCTACCCAGGATGCTGAGACAGGAGAATGGTGTGAACCTGGGAAGTGGAGCTTGCAGTGAGCCGAGATCGTGCCACTGCACTATAGCCTGAGCAACTGAGCAAAACTCCGTCTCAAAAAAAAAAATTAGCTGGGAACAATGGCATGCACCTGTAATCCCAGCTACTTGGGAGGCAGAGGCAAGAGAATCACTTGAACTTGGGAGGCAGAGGTTGCAGTGAGCAGAGATCGCACCATTGCAGCATTGCACTCCAGCCTGGGCAACAGAGACTTCATTTCAAGAAAAAAAAAACCACTTAAATTATTAACTTTATTTAAAAACATTGTGAAGCTACTAAAGGCTTTTAAGCATGAAGATAGAAGGAAGAGAGATGAGAATTGTTAAACAATCATATTGAACTGAACTGGAGAATGGACAAAAAGATTATCCAAGAAAAGATGCAGAGAAAAGTTACCACAAGGCAGTCCCAGCAACTCCAAGCTTTCCCAATAACATACCACTAATAGCAAAATCTTTCTTAGCACGCAGCCATATTATGTTTTTGTTTAATGATCATTTAAATGTTCAACTCCACTAGTAGAGACATTATTACACACATACAAGGGAAAGGAAAATTTAAATGTAAGATAAAGTATAGATATACATAAAGTTGTGATCTCTATTTCCACACTTCAGTGGTTCTGCAGCCCACTTCACAGACCACTGACGAAGCCAGCTTTGGGAGATGGAACCTAGGATGTATAGGCAACAGGACTTGGTGATGGCCACACGGAGCTGGGGCCAGATGCCACCCTCAGGGAAGACCTAGCTCATGCTAAGACATCTACACTAGGAAAAACCTCTTCAAAACTTGGCACCATGGCTGTGACAAAATTTCCCACAGTTTGCCTACCGAAGACATAACAATGGTTGGGCAAAATTTTCTGGCACTCAATTTCACCAGGGGCAAAGAGAAAATGTTAATGTGTGTATGTCAGTGTGTTCATGTGAGTGTGTGTGTGTGTGCCTGTGCATGTACATGTGAGTACGTGTGAGAACACAAGTGTGCATGTGAGCATGTATGTGTGTATGTGTGTGCATTTGTGTATATGTGTGCATGTGAATATATGTATATCTTGAGTATGTGAGCATGTATCTGTGTGGGCACATGAGTGAGCATGTGTGAACATGAATGCATGTGTGTTTGCACTCACTGGTTCATGAGTGGGGCAGGGAGGACCCGCTGGTGTCACTCAAGGCTTTTGATAACAAAGAACATTTTTTTTCTTCCCAGTAAAAACAAAATCCAGCCCTCCAGAGGTGACTCACACCCTCTCAACCTCTCTCCAGCCCTTCGTTGTTTCCCCTATCTGATCTGCCTCTCCTTCTCTCTCCTTCAAAATGTTTTCTATGTGCAGTGTTTTCTCATCTTAGATTGCTCTCTCCTTCTTTCAGCCTTCAATCATCTTGTCCATTCTTTCTGTTTCTCACTCATATTTGTCTCTTGTCATCACTCTCTTCCCCTCTCTCCTCTGTCTCTCTCCCCTTTCTCTCTCTTTTCTTTTCTCCTCTCCTCTCCCCCACCCTCATTCATCCTGTGGAGTTCGAAGACATCACACCACAGATTTTCCATGTGAGCAGAAAATGGAGACACACGAACACCACACTTCTTCACAGATTCCATGGGTGGGCCACAGAGATAATGGTAAGCTGCAGAACACCGAGTCCCTTTCTCACTACGCCTCCCTCAAGTGGGGCTGGTGGAGCCTGCAGGTGGCTCCTCTGTCCCAGGTGCCTTTTCAGAAAGACACATGGGAATAAGAAATTTTCTTCATTCACGGTTTTAAGGAAACCAATATCCATATGCAACAGAATGAAATAGGACCCTTCTGTTATACAACACAAAAATCAACTCAAAATGGACTTAAAACCTCAGCACGGTGGCTCACGCCTGTAATCCCAGCACTTTGGGAGGCCGAGGCAGGCAGATCACCAGGACAGGAATTCTAGACCAGCCTGGTCAATATGGTGAAACCCGGTCTCTACTAAAACTACAAAAATTAGCCGGATGTGGTGGTGCGGCACCTGTAGTCCCAGCTACACCAGAGGCTGAGGCAGCAGAATCACTTGAACCTGGGAGGCAGAGATTGCAGTGAGCTGAGATTGTGCCACTGCACTCCAGCCTGGCCAACAGAGCAAGACTCAATCAAAAAAAAAAAAAAAAACCCTCAACAGAATACTTGAAACCATGAATCATCATAAAACTATGAGAAACCACAGAGGGGAGCTTACTTCCAGGACAACTTGAATCCAGGCTCACAGGTTGGAAAGGAGAGAGAGGGGAGAGGAGAAAGAGAGAGGAAGGCAGAGAAGAGAAGAGAAAGTAAAACAGGGTAAGATCTCATTCTAAAACTGGGCACCAAAATCACAAGCAACAAAACCAAAAATCGGTATGCAGGGCTACAGTAAACTGAAAAGCTGCTGCACCGCAAACCCCATGAACTCCCCGCGTCAAGTGGTGATGACCGGAGGGACAGGAGGGGACACGCGCTGCCGGGGGTGGAGAAAAGTGACCCTTGTGCCCCAAAGGCGGGAACTCAGATAAAAAATTCAGCAAACCCTGGCGGTGGCTGCGATCCTTTTTCTTCCGTCTGAGGCTTGGACCCAGCACAGTCAAACCCCAACCCCGGCCCGGCTTCCCCTTCCTCCCAAGGCCGGTGCTTTCCTCTCTCTGTCTACACGGGGGAGTTTCCCTCAGAAGGAGTCCTAACGCCCTAAAGTATCACAGCCTCCTATTGCTGCCACCTTCCAAAGCCCTCAGGGAATGAGAACTACTGTAAAATAAATACTAAAGTACTACTAGATTAAGATGAAAAGGAGAACCTAACAGGAAGAGACAGAACATTCCAGAAAATGAAAGCTTCTGTACTCACCATGAAGGAAAAAAGGTCCTGGAGAAACCGCACCACAAAGAAACCGCACCACAAAGAAACCGCACCGAAGGTCCGTCTTCAGCAGTCAGCCAGGAGTAGGAGCTGTTTCTTCCCCAGGGCATAGCCACAAGTCGTCCTGAACCTGCTGCAGTGCCGGAGGGAGAACTGGAGCTCTGCTTCTCCTCCACAGTAAGGACGCCACGCTGCACATCACACCACTGACACCACGCACACCACGGACATTACACACACCACGGACATCAGGCACACCACGCTGCACGTGCGGAGAGAACACACATGCATACCACAAGGGGGACAGAAAAGGCGGTTTGGCGATCCCTGCCAGTCACATTGCGCAGTGCAGGCTGATTCCACCTCAGGGTCTCCATCAGCCCAGGCAATGGCCCCGACCTTTGGTTTCTGACCTTGAAATTACTGCTAAAAGGAAGAGGAAGGCTGACAGTGTTTTCCACAGAAATTATTTCTCCTGCACGTCATCATTACAGAAGCAGCTATAATAACGTCCACTCGCACACAAAGGCCCCTGCCCTCTGTGATGGGACAGTCTTGGGGGGCCGTGATCAGGTTTTGGGGGTGGGGTGTCGAGGCAGCAGAGCCACACAGGGAAGGGTGCATGGATCTCAGCCCAGCGCAGAGGCTGGCGGCGGGAGGCCTGTAGCTGAGCAGCAATGAGCAATGTGGTTGACTTTGGAAGCCGCAGGCCCTGTCCTGGCTAAGGTATGTTGAGAATGGGATGCAGGTGGGAGGCAATGCCTCAACTCACTCCCTCTCATCTGGATTTAGTTGGTCTTTGGCTGGTTTCATTAGGCCATATTTAGGTGCGTGCTTGCAACCAATACCTCCGGGGACCTGCTGAGCTGCAGCCTAGGAGACACTGGGGAGCTGGGAGGCTGCTTGGCAGCAACGCTGGTCTGCAGGGGCTGGGAGACCTTCCCTTGGCTCCTCTCCCCTCCGGCAGGGCCCTGCACTGCTCCCTTGGCTTTCTGGGGGCCTCATGGTACTGGATTCCCACCGACCTTGGGTTTTGGAGATTCCAATCCCCATGTGTTTGGTGGCATTTCCCCTTTTCTCTCTTGTTTTCAAGGCCTTTACCATGAGTGGCCCTTTATCCATGTTGGTCACCATGCCTGCCCCACCCCAACTCCCTAGCCAGCACAGCAGCTGCCAGAGACCAAGCCCTGAAACACCCCCAACCCCACCCCCTTGCAGCCTTCTCCAAACTGTTCCTGCTAGCCTGATGCCTGGGGAGTTTCTGAGTTATGCCTCCCCACCCCTCAGTCTAGTGGGCTGAGGCAGTGCTTCCTCCTCGAAGTGGCCCAGCTGAGAACGAATGATGCCCTCCAGTGCACAGTCAGGCTGAGATGGGCCCTGTGCATCCGCAGTGGAAACCTAGAGGTAAGTAAGTTCGTGGGGAAAAGGCAGAGTTCTAGGTCTTCTATGCCCTGAATGGTTTATTTTCAAGACGGCTGAGCAATCCAGCTTTCTACAGAATTAAGGAGCCAGATATCCAGCATTCAAGACCCATGGAGAATGAGAGGAGGTAAGAGAGGATGATCTTTCATCTGTGGAATGCACTTTGGAGCAATCTTTATGGGAGGGGATCAGTTCTGGTTCTGCCATAGCCCCAGCTGCCCCTCTCCCCAAGCTTCTGCCAGTGAGGCTGTCCATTTGAGCTTACTTCATAACAGTAATCAACCCTGCCACACTCATGGACTTTGTCGTCTTGGTTCTCCCATCCCCCTTTCTCCTGTGACAGGTCCATTGCTGGCAGTGGACAGGTGAAGTCCTCACTCCAGCCTCCTTTCGGATCAGCCCCCACTCCCCAAGGGGAAGGGTCCGTTAGAAAGTGGCTTATCCCATGGTACATGGTTTCTTCATAGCCACACTAGGACTCTTAGGTAGATATTAGCTTTCCCCCTTTATGGATCATTAGAAAGTGGTAATAGCACCTGTAGAGAGAATGTCCTCTTCCCTGCTGGCTGCTCCACTCAGACTATGCAGATAGCAACACCGAGGGTATAGGCTGGGGCAGGGTATAGTGGGGTGGGCAGCAATGGTCCCCTAGGTCTGGGGAAAAGTCTGCAGACTGTGCCTTTGGCAGGATCTTTCTGCAGTTAGCTCTGTCCAGGGTAGAATAAAGGGCATTTCCCAGACTGTCTCCTGGGCAGGCTCCTCAAATCCAGGGATTAACTACATTCTGAAGGGGCCAGCCCTCCTTTTGATTTTATTGTGTCCCCAAATCCAGGATTTTGGGGGGTGACAGGGAATCAGACTTTTTATCTGTAGGTGGAAAAGATTCCGGAAGGAGAATATTGTCTGACTTCTCTGTTCTCTGGGCAATTGTTTCCTTGGTTCTCTCCCCAGCTCCATGTTGTCTCAGTCTCCAGTACCCCAGCACCCCTCCAGTCCTTCTATGTGGGACCCCAGATCACACTACTCACCTTCACACTCTCACAACTGAATCCATTGACCAGCTTGCTGATGCCTCATAATTCTCAGCCAGAGCAAGCCCTCGGATAGCTCACCAGGCCCTGTCACTCCAGATGTTACCTTGTGGGCATTCCTGGCACCATTTTCTCTCTGGGTCCTATAAGCTCCCAAATGCAGGAGGTCCTGGAGTACACCTGTGTGCCTGGCAACATCCAGCACTGTGTTTCCACTCCATTGAGGTGTCTCATTGCTTCCATTGCCCCTCATAGGGTACCAAGCCTCTAGCAAAGGGAGTCGGCAACCCCTGGCCTGACCACAAGATCTGCAGATTCAGATCTCACCAGGGATAGCCTAGACTTCAACTTGCTTTTTTGAGTATCAGGGGCCTGATCCCTTAGTGCCCAGGGACTCAAAGTTTGGAGTAATCCTAGCCCTGCCAAGAAGTAGGGGTGCTGGTGGGGAGTGTCCACCGGCTGTTCATAAACCTCTGGTTTCCCAGGCCTCTCTCCACTGGACATGGCAGCATCTCTGAGTTACAGATTGCAATGTGCTGCCATGGTTGAACCATTTCTGATGCCTACTAGGCATTCTGTCCCATGTGCCCTGTCTCCCTTTTGATGCCAGCGACTTCCAATGGCGTGTGCTTATTCAGAGCAATAGTACCTAGGGAGTGCCCATGAAGCACTTTTGTCCTGGTCCCTTGCTCTGCATGGGTCCCCTGGGGAGGCAGCTGCTAAGCGGGTCAGTTCCTGGGAACCTGCATTTAGGAAACTCTGGGCTGTGCAGGCATCACCCTGGGATTGAGACAGGTAAGAGACCTAGCCCTTAGAGGAGCTATGGCAGGGAGAGTGCCTTCCACCCTGAAGCCACCCTAGACCTGGAGGAGCTGCAGTACCCTCCTCTGCTAAAAGGCCTTGAGGTGGGTGGGGCTGACTCCCAACTGGGCAGCTCTTGAGAAGGACAAACGTCCGGTTTGTGCACCCATTGTCTGCTCTATGTCTCCATTGGTCCTTCTGTCTCTTCCTTTTCACATTTCTGCACATAAAATATACTGGTGTTTGTGTTCCACACAGCAAATGTCCACTCTTTGCCTTGCAGACACTTAGCGGTTCATTTGCTCCTCAGATATTTTTTAACTCAGTGCTGGCTCATTGGCAACATGACCTTAGCCTTGCCTCCCTATGATTCGTGCTCCCAGAGCTTCCAGTCGATCCTCTACAACACACGTACCGAGCCCCTGCTCCTCCACCCCAACACTCTCCCATCCTTCAGTGACTCTCACTGTCCTACAGCAGGGGTGGCAAATCTCCAGTGCCCAGGCTACCCTGCTCCACCTCTGCACTACAGGGGACATTGCTAACTGATCCTGTCACTTTTTGCCCTGATGCCATCTCAAAATCCTTCTTTTTTTTTTTTTCTTTCAGATGGAGTCTCGCTTTGTCGCTCAGGTGGAGTGCAGTGGCGCGATCTCAGCTCACTGCAAGCTCTGCCTCCCTGGTTCATGTCATTCGCCTTCCTCAGTCTCCCGAGTAACTGGGACTACAGGCACCCCCCACCATGCCCAGCTAATTTTTTTGTTTTGTTTTTTTTTTTGGATTTTTAATAGAGATGAGGTTTCACCATGTTAGCCAAGATGAGTTTCGATCTCCTGACCTCATCATCCGCCCGCCTCAGCCTCCCAAAGTGCTGGGATTACAGACGTGAGCCACCACGCCCGGCCGCACCTCAGAATCCTTAACACATGCTCTGAAATTAGCACACTATCAATGAAATGAAGACGACTACGAAATAAAACCCACAGGTCATCCTCTGTACTGTAAGGTGGAACTCAGTCTCTGGAGAGTGACATTCCAGGCTTTTCATGACCCCTCCAGCCACTTCCCTTCTGCCCTCTCCAAACTGTCTAGTCCCCATTCCATGCCTTTGTTCCTCCTTTTCCATCTGTCTAGAATGTTCTTCATCCCATCTCCTGGCAAACTACTACTCATGCTTCAAGACCTCTGTGAAGCCTCCTCCCCTCCCCCAGTACTCATGTGCTCTCTCTGTCTCTCTCTGTCTCTCTCTCTCTCTCTCTATATATATATACACACACACACACACACACACACACACACACACATACACATACATACATCCATATGCCTACACATGCACCTGTTACTGACTGTGAAATCCCAGGAAAGCTTACTAACAAGGTCACTGAGAGTAAGGATGCTGCCTCACTCAGTGACCAGCAGTGACTCATATGTGCATGTGGAATCATCATACAAAGAAAATGTAGGTTCTGTGCTCGCAAATGGCCCTGACCTTCATGGCTCTACAGGGTGGATAATGAGCTACTCACAACACAGATGGAGGAAAGGGTCTTTCTTTACCTGCCCCAGTACCGAGAAAAAGCAGTATGCATTCATCAACTGCACCTTTCAAAGTACTGTCCTGCCACATAGACTTTCTGCTCCTTATCTTCCTTCAATAAATTCCCTATTTTTTGGTTAACTTGTCTCTTGGCTGAAATCTTTTTCCCAATACAAACAAAGGGCTGAGGATTTCTGCACTTCCTACTACCACTAATATAGCCACAGCAACTTTCTGTAAGTGGTTTCATGGTATGTTTTTTCTATCCTGTTATTTTTAAGGGTTTTTTTCCTTTTTTTCTTTTTTTTTTTTTTTTTTTGAGTCAGTCTCGCTCTGTTGCCAGGCTGGAGTGCAGTGGCACAATCTTGGCTCACTGTAACCTCCGCCTCCCAGTTCAAATGATTCTCCTGCCTCAGCTTCCCAAGTAGCTGGGACTACAGGCACCCGCCACCACGCCCAGCTAATTTTTTGTGTTTTTAGTAGAGATGGGGTTTCACCATGTTGGCCAGGATGGTCTCGATCTCTTGGCCTCGTGATCCACCGCCACGGCCTCTCAAAAGTGCTGGGATTACAGGCGTGAGCCACTGCACCTGGCCTTATTTTTTCCATTTTAATAAGAACATGAGATCTCTTAACATGAGATCTACCCTCTTAACAAAATTTTAAGTACATTATACAGCATTGTAAACTGCAAGCACAGTGTTGCACAGCACATCTCTAGAACTTACTTATCTTGCATAACTGAAGCTTCATAACCCTTGAACAGCGACTCACCATTTCCTTCTCCCCCTGCCCCTGGCATTCTACTCCACTGCTGTTAGGCTGACTATGATAGAGACCTCACACAAATGGAGCCAGGCAGTATTTCCCCTCCTGTAACTGACTTATTTCACTCAGCATAATGTCCTCCCGTGTTATCCATGTTGTAGTGTATGGCAAGATTTAATTCTCTATGAATTTGAATAGTATCCCATTGCATCTATACACCACATTTTCTGTAAACATTCATTGATCAGTGGACCTTATGGTGTCTCCCTGTCTTTGAAACTGTGATTAATACTGCATTGAATAAGAGTGTGTCAATATTTCTGCAAGATCCTAATTTCCATTCTTTTGGATGTATACTCAGATGTGTTCTTTGTTTTAAGGGCGTGTATTTTTATTTAGTTTGTCAATACAAGTGAGAGCCTGGCAGGGCTCTATCACTTCAGTCACAAGAAACTGAGACCTGCCCCCATCTCTGATTTTCACAGGTTTTGTCTCACCTCTCAGCCTCCTGCCTCCTACGGACTGGGATTCCACATCTGTCGTAACAGGGATTAGTGTGGCCTAGAAATCCTCAGTCTCCTGTTCCTTTTCCATCCCTGTGATATTATAAATTATGAATTTGGTCTTTGACCCCATTTCCCGTCATAAAACATTTAGAATCACCAAAGTGGTGCCTTTTTGTATGCCACCAAGATGACTGATGGCCGGCAGTCCCTAGGTAGCTTCTGGATGGGGGCTGGTCACCGGAAAGACCAAGGCAGGGTTAGAGGATTGGGACTTTCAGCCTTGTCTCCAACCTCCATGGAGGGAAGAGAGGCTGCAGAGTAATCACCAGTGGCCAGTAGTTTACTCCATCAAGCTTATGTGATGAGGCCTCCATAAAAACCCAAAGGGGGTTGGATTGGGAGAGCTTCTGGGGGACTGAACACATGAAGGTTACTGGATGGTGGTGCATCTCTTCCCATATCTCGCCCTACACACCTTTTCATCTGTGTCCTTGGTTATATCCTTTATAATAAACCAGTGAATTTAACTAAGTATTCTCCTGAGTTCCACAAGCCGTTCTAGCAAATTAATTGAAGCCAAGGAGGGGTTGCGGGATCTTCAATTTATAGGTCTTTGGTCAGAAGCACAGATGAAGCAAACTGTACTTGTGATTGGCATAAGAAGTGGGGCACAGTCTTGGTGAAAGAGCCCTCAAGCTGTAAGATCTGACCCCATCTTCATGTAGATAGTATCAGAACTGAGTTGTTAGAGGACACCCAAGTGGGGTCCTCTATAAAATTGATGGCTTGCTTTGTGGGAGGGAAAAATCCCCACACATTTGGTCATGGAAGCCTTCTGTGCTGATTGTTGTGGTACCAGCAGAGCAAAGGTGGTCTGTGCTCTTTCCACTCAGCCCTGAGGACACTGAATGACACTCATAGTGATTTCAGCATCCTGGGCCATGGGCAGGTGTACTTTCACTGTGTAGCCTGTGCTAAAGTCTGCACGTTCCTCCTAGAGACATTCCTCCTTTGTGGTGTCCCAGTTGTCCATCCTGGGGAACATTACTGATCCACTTGAAGATGGTCTCAGAACCTGCAGACTTCATAGGCTGCCTTGGGTATAGATAAAGAGCACTAATGTGCATGAGTTTCCTCTTTGACTCCACAAACCTCAGCACCTTTTCCCTGGGTTACATGCTGACTACTCCCCTAACCCACCACTTGCCCTGAGACATGGACACAAACACACATCAAGGTCACATGCCCAGACACATGGGATGACTAGAATATTTTCCACCTGAGCTTCCTGCCTGTGTGGCAATGACCGGGCCGAGATGATTTATCTTAATAGTTAAGCATAAATATTGGGGGGATAAAGGCTACCAATTCAGCGAAGGTCTCAGATCCTTGCTCCAGGAAGAAGAAGTGCCTGCAGAAGTTTTCCCTTATTCTGGCCTTAGTGACAAGACCGGAGAGTGGGTCTAGGGGTCCTAGAGGGGATCAGACAGGAGGCTTGGGCCTCATTTCCCTGGGGGGTAGGGGCCCTGGGCTGCACCGGGCTCCATCCATCTCCTGAATGGGAGTGCTCACCCTCAGCCTCAGACAGTAGCCCAGAGTAGTAAGGGAGGCCGCCAGGCCAGACCTGGAACACGAACTCCCACAGAGACCCCTGCACGCCATGGGAAACAGCAGGCGTCACTGTATGGGGCTTCTCCTAGGAGCTGGCGGCCCAGGCCACAGTGTCCACAGGACTCTGCTGCTTGCTCCAGTGCAGAAGGAGGTGACCCTCAGTTCTAGAAGATGGGGCTGACTGAGTGGAGTGCAGAGTGCAGGCAGGACCCTAAAAGGGCACCAGGACCACCTCTGCCAGCACAGAGCCTGACACAGGGAGGGCACAGCCACCCCTGCATGGTGACAGTGACTGATGTTTCACATTTACCAATCCCTGCTTCTGGCATCTGAGGATCCTGTGCTGTCTCCTCTGCTGACACCCACCTGCGCACCACGTCAAGAGAAAACACATACAAACACACAATAATAAAATAATGAAATGGGCTGGTAGAACCTATCTACTCGTCCTCAAAATTTTTATTACTTTCCTCAGGTTAGAAAATACTTCACCATTTGTTCAAATTACCTCCTGTATTATTTGCTGAGTTTTGTGGTTGTTTTCTTTTAGATACATTGGAAGTTCATCATTTTAATGAAAGTAGAATAACAAACATTCTGAAGTTTTAAAGAATTACATTTAAAAAAAAATAGCCTTTTCCTCTTTCGCTTGCTGTCTTCCTTTCCCCTCCTTCTCCTTCTTTCTCCAAATGAAGGGAGTTCTTTTTTTCTTCTCCCGTCTCATCTACTCAATCATGGAGCCGCTGCAGCCGCTGCCGGCTGCCCGCTGCCCGCTGCACACACACAGCAGAGTCCCAGGGTCCAGGAGCCAGAGCAGCGCCGCTCGGAGACCGGATGGTTCCGTGGGTTGTGGAGGAGCACAGGAAAGCGGAGGCCGGGCCACACAGCACCCCGGACCCAGCAGCCCAAACCCAGCGGACCCAGCAGCAGCTCTGGGAGCCGCCACCCCCGGAAGCCGGCACTGCCGGGATCCACCATTTCCAGGAGCCGCCACCGCTGGGAGCTGCCACAGCCGGGAGCCGCCACCGCCGGAAGCCTCCATCTCCTGGGAGCCGCCACCTCCAGGAGCCGCTATGGCCGCCGGGAGCCGTCACCGCCCGGAACCTCCGTCTCCTGGAGCCACCACCGCTGGGAGCTACCACCTCAGGAGCAGCGGCAGCACTGGGACCCGCCGGGCCCCCTCGTACCCCGCGGCGGCGGCTCCGTAGGCGCCCTAGACCGGGAGGGGCCGAGGGAGCCCACGCCACCGGTGGGACCGCAGGAATGTGCTGGCTCTTTCTGCGCTGAGGGGCCGCGGTGCGGGGCGGAGGTCGGGTAGGGAAAGCTGGAGCCGCAGGGAAAGCGCAGGACAGGCTCGCTGGGTCTCGCCCTCGCTCAGAGACCTTGGGACCCGCGCAATGTGGCAGTGGAAGGCGCAGGGTCTGACCCCGGACGCGGCTGCCGCAGCAGCTGGTCTGTCAACCCCGACCAGAGCCGAGCAGCCTGAGGCCTGCAGCGTCCTCCATCACCTCTGTGATGGCATCCGCTTCCGTGACTGTCACTGTGCACCCTCCGCCTGTCCCCGGGCCCACGCAGGACCCCTAAGCGGGGCTCTGCACAGGCCAAGAGGGCTACTCTGGGACTGACCACGGGTTGTTCGTGGGTCCTCACGTGCCTTTCCAGGTCCAGGGTGAGAGGACGGATTTGAAGATAGAAGTCATACAGCTGCAGGATGTGGAGTGCGAGGAGAGGCCCCAGGGAAGCAGCTCCAACTGAGGGTGATTAAAATGTGAAGCAGGGAGGGCGCGATGGCTCACATCTGTAATCCCAGCAATTTTGGAGGCTGAAGCAGGTGGTTCGCCTGACGTCAGGAGTTCGAGACCAGCCTGGGCAAAATGGTGAAACGCCGTCTCTACTAAAAACACCAAGTTAGCCAGGCACGATGGCGAGCGCCTGTAATCCCAGCTACTCGGGAGGCTGAGGCAGGAGAATCGCTTGAACCTGGGAGGGGGAGGTTGCAGTGAGCTGAGATTGTGCCATTGCACTCCAGCCTGGGCAACAAGAGCGAAACTCCACCCCAGAAAAAAAAAAAAATCTAAAGTAAAGAGGTCAAAGATTGGAAACCCCTGCCCCCACATCTTTCCAGAACTGCTTGGAGAGAACTGCTTGTAGTTACGGTAAAGATACCTTGAGCCAGTATAGCAGTACATTGTTGCTGTAACTGATTGTATTATTTTGTTAAACATTTCCACAAATATTTAAGAGGTGTAATATATGTGTAATATAGGAAGGAAGGATGTAAAGTAGTATGATCTGGGGCTTCTCCACTCCTGCCCCAGAGTGTGGAGGCTGCAGTGGGGCCTCTCCTTATTTGTGCATTGATCTCTGTGCCACAACCAAGCTTCACTTTGACTTAAATTTCAGCATATGTTGCTGCTGCTTAAATATTGAAATTTTTCAAAAATTAGCCGGGCGTGGTGTTGGGCGCCTGTAGTCCCAGCTACTCGGGAGGCTGAGGCAGGAGAATGGCTTGAACCCGGGAGGCGGAGCTTGCAATGAGCCGAGATTGCGCCACTGCACTCTAGCCTGGGTGACAGAGCAAGACTCCCACTCCCAAAAAATAATAATAATAATAAAATAAAAAAGTATATATTGTGTAATTTACTTGTATAATTCTATGTGAATAATGCTTATGTAACAGGATTATTTTGTAAAGCTTTCTGTTTAAATATTTTAAATTTGCATATCACAACCCTGTGGTAGTATGAAATGTTACAGTTTTTTTTTCTTTTTTACTTTTTATTTTTTGTATTATTATTATACTTTAAGTTCTAGGGTACATGTGCACAACGTGCAGGTTTGTTACATAGGTATACATGGACCATGTTGGTTTGCCGCACCCATCAACTCGTCCTTTACATTAGGTATTTCTCCCAATGCTATCCCTCCCCCAGCCCCTGACCCGAAATGTTACTGTTAACTTTATTTTTATTTATTTATTTATTTTTGGGACGGAGCCTTGCTCTGTGTCCCAGGCTAGAGTGCAGTGGCGCGACCTCGGCTCACTGCAAGCTCTCCTTCCCGGGTTCACGCCATTCTCCTGCCTCAGCCTCCCGCTTAGCTGGGACTACAGGCATGGGCTGCCACGACCGGCTAATTTTTTTGTATTTTTAGTAGAGACGGGGTTTCACCATGCTAGCCGGGATGGTCTCCATCTCCTGACCTCGTGATCCGCCCGTCTCGGCCTCCCAAAGTGCTGGGATTACAGGCTTGAGCCACCGCGCCCGGCTAATTTTTTTGTATTTTTAATAGAGACGGGGTTTCACCATGCTAGCCGGGATGGTCTCCATCTCCTGACCTTGTGATCCGCTCACCTCGGCCTCCCAAAGTGCTGGGATTACAGGCGTTGAGCCACCGCGCACCCGGCCTAACTTCCAATTATGTTATGCATGATAACGTTTTTTGTTTGATGAACAGATATGAGCAAAGCACGTTAATCCTGGTGTCTTCTCTAGATGTTGTTGTTTGCGGTTCTCGAGTGGCTGTGCATGTGAACACATGTGTGATTTCTCAGTGTACTGTACTGTGATTTGTTTTTATTGCTTGTTTTGCTTCCCCTCAATGTCTGTAACCCTTAGTAGGCTCTGACCTAGTCAGGCCAGAAGAAGCATAAGGATCTTTTGTGGCTTTGTGCTGGGTGAGGGCTGGCCCTAAACATCTGCCTAATCCTTTCAATGGGCCCAGGAAAGGCCAGACTGGCATCATGTCCACAGCATCTCTTAATATCATTGGTTGTCATCCAGACACCTCAGCTTGTGCTGCAGAGGAAATAAGTTCCTTCTCACGGATCATCACGATGGACATTGAAACCTCAGGGTGTAGAGCTAACATCTGTTCATCATCGTGGATGTTAAAGAATTGGGTAACATGCCTAGTGGTAAGCCTTGGATGGGCCGTGAGAGAATACTCTAAAAAGCATGCAGTATTGTGCCCCTCTCACAACCAACACACACATGACCTGTCCCCCAGCACCCCCAAATGTAAGAGTGGATTGCAAATCTTTTGGAGACTGTGGCCCTGGTACAGGTAGAAAAACCTGTTCTGTTATTCCTGGGCCCACAATAAACCCAGAAATGTTGTTTTGAATTACTGTGATTTAAACTCCCTCTCTTCTTTAATGGAACAGCTCATTGGGGCTTTCTGAATCTGTTTCCATTTTCTTTGAAAGTAAATGGTGAGTATGCATTGTGGTGATGCAGAGGCAGGCATTCTCTGAGATACAAGCTCCAGAAGGATTCTCCTCAATGTGTCAGTGTTGGGATGCACACTTCCTAAATAAATCATCGTTGTCTCCGTCCTCTCCATTAATAGCACTTTTTCAGTGTGACATGGAAAAGCGGGAGGATGGCATACACCCCACCGAAGGATGTAGGTGGAGGCAGATCTCTCAACTGGGCATATTTTTTAAAAAGTTGCTTCTGTACTGCTCTTCTTTTGCTCTAAAGTGTGGGCTCCCTCAACCTCTTAGCCAGAGACCAGCAAATGTCAGGGAAGCACCCAGTGTCTGGCTCCCATTCCAAATCAACACAAGCGTCTTGTTACAGACAAGAAGTCAGAGGAAAGGGCGGGGTCCCTGCAGGACAGAAGCCTAAGCTACTATGAGGCGCACACGACTGGCAGCTCCTGTTACTCCCTCTTAAATTATGTGGGAAATCTTAATGCAAGGGCAATGGGCCCCCAGGGATACCTGCAGCATAGTGACCTCAGACCCTGATACTCACCATGAAACTCTAAAATATTGACTGGAAGCCACTTGTGGCTGCTGGCTGGGTGTGTGACTCTGCCAGGGACCCTGGCAGCCCCCCCGTAGCTATCTTGATGCCTCTCTGTCACCCACATTGTCTGCCTACTTAACACCCAGCTCTGCTCAGAAAACTTATGTCTTGTGTCAAGGAGAGAGGATGCAAAATTCTGAAGTCAATTTCCCTCTGGCTCCTGGCATGCCCTCACTCTTTCTGAGCCCAGCTTGTGTTGTGACAGAGCCTGTGTGGTCCCCTGATTTCTGCACAGTGTAGAACTTTCTCCAATAGTCACATTGGCAAAGGGAGAACTTGGGGGCTGGCAGGTAATTAGAATTTCTCTCTCTCTCTCTTTCAGTAGTTTCATTTTGAATATCTCATTTGTTCATGTGGATGTTTTAATTTAAAAAATTCTTTCTGATATTTTAAATTTTGTATCATAAGAATGTTTTCCTCTACAGTATTTGTCATACCAATTTATAACCACAGAAATGCAGGAATTTTATTTCTATTGGAAACATTACTATTGGGGGGAAACCCCACCCCCAATATTTATCATGGATTCTTTTCTATTTCCTAGGCATCTCCACTGGTTTGAGAAATAAAGGGAAAGAGCACAAGAGAGAGAAATTTAAAGCTGGGTGTCCTGGAAAGACATCATATGTTGGCAAGTTCCATGATGCTCCCCCAGCCGTAAAACCAGCAAGTTTTTATTATCGATTTTCAAAAGGGGAGGGAGTGCATGAATAGGGTGTGGGTCACAGAGATCACATATTTCACAAGGTAATAAAATATCACAAAGCAAATAGAGGCAGGGTGAGATCATAGAACCACCGGATGGGGCAAAATTAAAATTGCTAATGAAGTTTCGGGCGTGTATTGTCATTGATAACATCTTATCAGGAGACAGGGTTTGAGAACAGACAACCTGTCTGACCAAAATTTAGTAGGTGGGAGTTTTCTTGTCCTAATAATCCTGGGAGTGCTACAGGAGACTGCCTTAAGGGGGCCGTCTATAGACCTACCCTCAGGGTGCAACCCTCTTTCTCAGGGATGTTCCTTGCTGAGAGATAGAATTCAGTGATATTTCTCCTATTTGCCTTTGAAAGAAGAGAAATATGGCTCTGTTCCATCTGGCTCACCAGCGGTCAGACTCCAAGGCCATCTCCCTTGTTCCCCGAACGTCGCTGTTATCCTGTTCTTTTTTCAAGATGCCCAGATTTCATATTGTTCAAACACACATGCTCTACAAACAATTTGTGCAGTTAACGCAATCATCACAGGGTCCTGAGGCAACATATATCCTCCTCAGCTTACAAAGAAGATGACGTGATTAAGAGATTAAAGGCAGGCATAGAAAATCACAAGGGTATTGATTGGGGAAGTGATAAGTGTCCATGAAATCTGCACAATTTATGTTCAGAGATTGCACTGAAGACAGGTATAAGAAATTATAAAAGTATTAATTTGGGGAACTAATAAATGTCCATGAAATCTTCATAATTTATGTTCCTCTGCCGTGGCTTCAGCCAGTCCCTCCGTTCGGATCCCTGACTTCCCGCAACACATTACTACAGCTATGTTTTACTTTTGAACAGAATTTTTACTTGTATAAGGTGCTTACTAATGTTAAATAGTTTGGAGTATATAACATTTACATTAAGGACTCATGGTAGAAAAAGGGTAAGGAGTTTAAAGGAAATAAATATTCCAACTGGGTCTTATTGCCAATTTTGGTGTAAATTAGTTTGTGTCATTTCAATTACAAAGATAAAAGTATGCCATATAATTTATGTAAAATTTGTTTTTGTAATGTACATAATGGTTATCAAGTCTTTTGACAGAAGAATATTTTCAAAGAATATACATGTGATGAATCCATAATGTCTGAAACTTTGCTGAGCTATGAGTGGGGCACACTTCATTGTAAATCACAGCGAGGAAAAACTTAACAGTGGTAAGAGAGTGAGAGTGAGTGGATATTCACACAATTGTGAAGTGTTTATTAGTTACCTTTTGTGATGTAGTGTGGTTCTCATTTTAAACCTTGGAAGGTGAAAATGTACAAACTATAAATATTAATGTTCAAACACTGACAGAAATTCTAATATGAATTTTAAAAATATATATATTGTATTTTATTTGTATTGTTTATTAATTATGAACTTGATTATTTTATTATTCATTCTAATGAATATTTTAAGTGATGGTTTAATTTAATTGACATATAGTTGCCATTAAAATGTTAACTCTCTCATAAAAACATTTTTTCTATTTTAACACTTTGCCTCTCATTTCTTCCTTTCTTGCTCAACAAAGAGTCTTTACTTTCACATTATTTTTAGTACACCAAGTAATAACATGAATTCTATCATATAGCAATTTTGATTAAGAGAAACTAACACCAGCCCAAGCAATTACAGCAGTAGTCACTGTTCTAAGCCTTGGAAGGAATGCACTCCTTAGGGCTGGCTGCTGCTTCACACAGGTTACAAATAACTATTTACCACTTTTTCATTGACCTTCAAGAAAGCATTAGAGGAAAAATATTTAATCCCTTCCTTTCTTCAAAGATTGTTTTTTTGTTGTTGTTTTACTAGATCTAAAAAAGAAAAACTCAATATTGCTATATGTTACTTGAGCCAAAAGGCATAGGAAAACAGACAGCACATAACCATTAAATTCCTAAGAAACATGAAGTAAAAGGATGACACATTTAGTTCTATGTCTGTGCAAGAAACTGGATTTGCTGCTCTCCATAAAGTGAAGGAACCAACTATACAACATACAGAAATAATTAAATGCCTTCTTGTTAGAATATAACTAGGGCTTTGCTAAAGTTTCTTATTCCATGAGGGCAGCTAAAATGCCAGTCCACAGGACAGGTGCTTCTCCTCCTATTTATGCCATAGTTTTCACGGATTTCTGGCTGGTTGTCGCAGACAAAGGCCAAGAGGTTATCCATGCCCTCTTCCCTGTTCTGCTGAAAGTAGGTCTGGAGGATGGTCATTTTATCCTGGGTCTCCTCCACTTCCGTGCTGCAGCTGCCTTGGGATCCCAGTGCCACAGCTTCCTTGGCCTTGAACTCTTTCTCCCTCTGCAGGTGGCACTATTCAATTTCAGCCTGAACTGCCACTTTGGCCTGCTTCAACCTCTGGTTCTTTTGGCTGCAGGCCTCTGACACCTTCTCAACGGCCTGCTTCTCAACCTGCATTAGCTGCTGGATCCCTTGCAACTGACTGGCCATGACAGTGGTGATTCTGAGACCAAGGCAAGTGGCCTAAATCAGTTCAAAGGACCTTGGGGTCAGCTGACCCACCCAACTACAGTCTGCACCTGCACCCTGCCACCTCTCATTTCTTACAAGTAAGTCAAACACCACACAACAGAAATTTTAGAAGGTATAGCACAAAGTGAGCACATGTAGTATTTTTAAAATCTTTAAAATATGTCTTATAAGACATGATAACAGTGTGTTACCTATTCATATGTTAAATCTTAACAGATGTATTTGGACAATCAGATTTCCTTCAGATTAAAGATGGTGTTGGTATTTTTTCAAGAAGTTATTTTAAACCTGTTAGGGAAGTGTCTATAGTGTGGAACAATTCTTCTTTATAAAGTGATATTTTACCTATGTTATTAAAATATCAAATCAGAAACTAGAACAAGCTCTGGAAAACATTTCATTTACTTTTATACTATTTATATCTGATGCCTACTATAAATTATTTGCTGTGTCTGTGCAGATACTCTTAACTCATAAAAATAGATATTTCTGAATATACATTAAAACCTAGATTACCTTTGTACACTAACATTTATTTTAATAAAAGAAATTGGTAAGAACAACATGTTACATGTTGGCAAATCTAAAAGTGCTCAGTTTGACTCTCCATCATAACGCTCACAGAATTTACTCCTGTGCTCACTAGACACAATTTCTATAAGGAGAAAGTCTGTTTTATTCACCAACATATAGCCAGCACCTGACACAGGAATACATGGCACAGAGCAGGTGTTCAATAAATATTCGTCAATAATTGAACAAATATTTTCTCCAGCAAGTCAAAAAAAAGTGACCTTAAATAAATGGAACAAGAATAGCAACTGTTTTATTACACAACAAAAGGAGCTTTTTGCAAACATTCTAGGATTACTTATCGTAAGTAGGTGAAGAGTGCAACAAAAGTAATTTCCTCCAAAAATAAATAAATTCGCATTATGGGAAAAAAAGAAAAACAGTGACACTTTATTCTACAAGCCTAGTAAGTGATATTTACAATAAAACTAATTTTAAACCACCGGAACGCTAAGTAAGGCAATTCCAAAACTATTGTTTCACAAATTTACTACAGAACGCATTCTCTTTCTGACAATACTCCTAACCTTAGATGAATATACTTTTTAACAACATTACTGAACTCATAATATAAAATGTCTAATCGATTTATCATTTTTATCCTTGAATCTATGTTAGTTTTAGAAATAGAAGAAACCTATTAGATTCAAGTCATTTTAAAAATTGTCTGACTTAAAACAGTTATTACATAATTAATACATTTGGAACAGCATTGATTGTTTTCAGATATATGTATTTCACACAGCATTGTTGAAATTAACCAGAATTAAAGTCAAATGAAAACATTCATCTATAATTTTTAAATGATTAACACTTTGAAATGAAAAAAGGCATAAAACATTATTGTGTTCTTAAATTAGAGATTTCTTAGCACATATAAAACTTACCTATTTCAGCTGGGTGCGGTGGCTCACGCCTGTACTCCCAGCACTTTGGGAGGCCAAGATGGGCAGATCATGAGGTCATGAGATCGAGACCACCCTGGCTAACATGGTGAAACGCCGTCTCTACTAAAAATACAAAAAAAAAAAAAGAAAAATTAGCTGGGAATGGTGGCGGGCACCTGTAGTCCCAGCTACTCTAGAGGCTGATGCAGGAGGATGGTGTGAACCCGGGAGGCGGAGCTTGCAGTGAGCCGAGACCGTGCCACTGCACTCCAGCCTGGGCGACAGAGCAAGACTCCATCTCGGTGGGGGAGGGGGAAATAAAAATAAAAAGTATCTATTCCAATTAGGGCAATATCAAGATTTACAACATTCTCCATCATCATCAACATATTTCAAAATCTCCATTTTTAGGTACTAAAAAAATGCACTAATGAAATGATGTGTTTTGTCTGACAACTCCACAAAGGAGTAAAGGGAAGGAAAAAACACTTTTCCAGTTAAATTTGAGGTCCTAAACAATTCATCATTTATTTAAGACTGCCTCTCTAAATTAAAAATGTATCAGCACTTTCAGTTACCAATTCTATACAACATAGAAATTTCACAAGTATAAATTTTTACTTTTTTTTTGAGGCAAAGTCTCACTCTGTCGCCAGATTGGAGTGCAATAGCATAATCTTGGCCCTCTGCCTCCCAGGTTCAAGCGATTCTCCTGCCTCAGCCTCCTGAGTAGCTGAGATCACAGGCACATGCCACCAAGCTCTGCTAATTTTTTGTATTTTTAGTAGAGATGAGGATTCACCATGTTAGCCAGGAAGGTCTTCATCTCCTAACCTCGTGATCCACCCACCTCTGCCTCCCAAAGTGCTGGGAGCCACCGCACCCAGTCACAGGTATCAATTTTAATCAGTTGAGTCCATTCATATTCTTATACAGTGAATATCTTTTTTTTTGTCAGGTTCCCACGGAAGGATAATGTAAATATCACTTTCCCTGTCATCTTTGAGCCCAGAGGCAACCTGTCTCAACGATAACCAAAAAATGTAGTAAATGACTGATAGTCTGTTTTTGTTTTATTTTATTTTATTTTATTTGAGGCAGAGTTTTACTCTGTCACTCAGGCGGGAGTTTAGTGGTATGACTTTGGCTTACCAAGGTCTCAACTCCCTGAACTCAACTGATCCTCACACCTTAGCTTCCCAAGTAGCTGGGACCACAGGCACATACCACCATATCTGGTTAAGATGAGGTCTCACCAAGTTCCCCAGGTTAGTCTCAAACTCCTGGGCTCAAGCTATCCTCCCACCTTGGCCTCCCAAAGTGCTCAGATTATAGGCGTGAGCCATCACACCTGGCACTGGTAGTCTGTTTCTGCAGTAAAAATATTTTTCCAGTAATCAAAATTTGCCATCTGAAGACATCATTACTGTTCTGGAAGCATAGTTCCAAGATCATCTTTATTGATCATCACTGAAGCAATGGCTCCAACATTTGGCTCAAAAGACGTTCACCCATTCACCATACAGGTGTCCCAACAATGAGAATAAACACAAATCTCTCAGGAGAAACAATGCTCATAGGTGCTTGAGAAAACTCTTTTGGTTCTTGAATACAGGAAAGTATTTTTGGTTTTTTGGACTGTAGAGCAGTGATTTGTTATATTTATTTGCTATTTTTTCTATCAATTCTCAGTTCAATGCAAGACTCCAATGTCCTTGTCATTTTGCAATATTTTAAATATGCTCCAAAGCCAGACCTTCAACCCTATTAATATTGAATGGCCAGCCTTTGCTCCTGTTCCAGTTTACAAATTGAGCCCTCAACTCTTCTATTTTTTCCATGGATCATCATAAGCTGAAATCTGATAGTGGGAAGCCAATCCTTTAGAGTGGGTCTATTTCTTAAGTTTTCCATTGCTACAGTCCCAGTATAGGACATTCTGGATGGATGTTTCCCAATAAGACTTCATGTAGTGCTCTCATTGGCAAATGCCAGAGTCCTGAAGCCTCAGTTCTTTCACCATGAATTCTTCTATGTCAAGTGCTGTACTCTGTTAATTCAAATTTAGTTGCTGTTCATAAAGTCCCTCAGGACTGGGGTTTATTCCAGTCCATTCAGGGTATAAATTGATTTGATGTCTCCATACTGAACTCACTACTATATACCTTTGGTAAGGCTTCTGGGAAGGAATGTGTATATTGAACATGTCAACATAAGTGACTCTCAGATAGTTCTGGATCAGGGTTTAGCCTCATAACTGATTTAAGTTTGTCCAAGACTTTACTCACACCAGAAGCATTGTACCATCACCTCCTGCAGCTATGATAGCATCTGCCCCTGAGACAACCTCTTCCTCACAGTCTCTCATCTCTAGGCGAACCTCAACTCCCACATTCCATAAACTATCTAGAGTATGGCTGACATTTTTGCTGTGAACATGATGTGGTTCAAGAAGTTCACTATAGCTACAGAGCAGCTGCTTGAAGTTCTTCTCCAGGAGCTCCCCTTAATGGTACCACTGCTGCTAGAACTCCTACTGGGTGGTTTTGGCCACCTTCCACCTGTGAGCGGTGGAAACCATCATTGGAATGGTGGCCCCAGTCTGCCAGCTCACATGGCTTTATCTGCCCCAGATGCCGATGGCCACCACAGTCACCACTGGGCCATGCAGGGGGAACTCCAGTGACTGGGTTTCACAGTGTCACTGCCAGACCACCTGCATGTCAGGATGGCTGACAAGCAGGAAGCCTTGGTAAGGTTATCCTTGGCCCAGCCAAGTCTCCAGGCTCAGGCTCCTGCCTCTGCTCCCCCCTTCCACCCCAAGGAGTGTTGGCCACGGATGCTGCCCCAACCTGTAACATCACAGCACCCAAGTAGGCAGAGGTTAGGTGCAGGGACATCAGTGGTCCATGCCATGAAGGAAACTTCTAATGAATTTGTAGTAAAATCTCTTATCTTCTAGGTAGAATATGTGACATTCTTAAATTAAACAAATGAATCTTCATTTTGAAATATCCTTATTCTTTTTGTTATTTCTACTGTGATTTGACAGTATTCCAGGTTAAATTTGCTCTTAATAGCTCCGTCAGCAGCCATCATGGGTGGTTCTAGATTAACATAGAAACAGTCCTAGTATCTCACCTTGAGGACTAATGCTTTTTTCTATTCCTTATTTTTTTTTAATGGCTCATGGTTCTGGATGCTTCCTTAGCCCCATTTGAGCAGCACTGCAGAAAAAAAAAAAAAAAGGCTACTGGACACCTCCTTTCCAGTGGCCCACATGCGTGTAGATGAAGGTAAAAGGCAGGAGACAGAGTGCAGGGCCTGGCTAAGTGGGGCTGACCCAGGAGGCTGATCCAGAAGTGGGGCATCCCATCTAGGTTAAAGATGCAATGTCATTAAGACACTAGGGAAGTATAATCTATTTCATTAATTTTATGTTTATTTTTATGAAGACAGTGACTGAAATTAATGGGAAGTTTCTTGAGCACTGATTGAAATGTTTATTAAATATTTTTCTATTTGAATATTTTGCAGTTGAGGTCATTGCTTCAGTGACCCCGTCCCATGGCTCTCCAGCCTGAGCAATGAAGCGAGATCCCAACTCTAAAAAGAAAAAAAGAAAAAAATTGCAACGGGAAAGTGTTAATAAAAAGGCCTTGATGTGACCAGGTGCAGTGGCTCACGCCTATAATCTCAACACTTTGGGAAGCTGAAGTGGGCAGACTATCTGAGTCAGGAGTTCAAGACCAGCCTGGCCAACATGGTGAAACCCCGTCTCTACTAAAAATACAAAAATTAGCCAGGTGTGGTGGTGGGTGCCTGTAATCCCAGCTACTTGGGAGGCTGAGGCAGGAGAATCACTTGAACCCAGGAGGCAGAGGTTGCCGTGAGCCAAGATCATACTGCTGCACTCCAGCCTGAGCGACAGAGTAAAACTCTATCTCAAACAAACAAACAAACAAACAAAAAACAGAAAAAAAGGCCTTGAGATAAATCCACTGTTTCCACCCTTATGACTTATCCTACCTTTATTATAAAGGTATTATATTATTCTTAACTTATTATAAACATTAAATTTTATTATTTTGCCTCTGTTAATTTATTTTTATCACTAATCTTCATGTTTGAGTCCCAACACCTGCTAGGCAACATGACATACTCCCCCATTTCCAGCATCTTCCAGGAAACTCACAGAGCCAAGGCTGGTGCCTTCACTGAGTCAAGAAGAAACGAGGATGGTTGTATTATTTTCCCTCCTAAAATGTCTTAGATTTATCCCACACCTTGGCAATCTTACATGGTCAGGGGCTCAAGGTCATGAGCAGCACTAAGGACTGGGTTTACTGGTGTCCGGCTCCCCTCTCTGCCCCTCACCCCATGGTTTTCTGTTTCTCCAGGAAGATTATTTTAAAATGAATGATGGTTCATCGCTATTATAGAAAATAGTGCTCTCTCCTGCACGCTGGTGCTGTATCCAGGGTCCAGACTGACGCCCTCTGAGCAGAAGCATCTCTGTATCACCCCTGGACCCTGAACTGGGCATGGCCTAAACCAGCCTCTTTGGGCCTCCTCCAAAGTCTCCACTGAGAGATTTTTAGCTTTAAGCAAAACATTTCTGCCTGAATAAACATGAACAGAGTGAGAAGAAATGAGAAGTGAACTGATCTAAAGTTAAACTGAAGAAAATGATACCACATTGTCAGATCCATTTGGAAAAATCAGTTGTTACTTAAAGATCTGACAACCTAAGTCACCCCCTGAGCTGGACTTGGTCAGAACCACTAGTGGGGTGACTGCACCAGGCAAGGGGAGAAGAGAGTAGGTTAGCGCCTCACTTCCCCATGAGTCTGGGGCACTGTGTAAGCCTGCAAGCTGCTACAACAATAATAGTAAGCCTTGTCCTCAGGCTGCAGCCCAAGGATGTGCAGAATCCCTGCATTGGCTGAGGCATCTTTGGAGACAGAGAAGCAGCTGGGACCCCAGAGCCCTGCTGCTTACTAGAGTTTGAGGAGTATCTCAGGAGAAACCTGGGAGGACTCCCTGGCCTCTGCTGGAAGCAGTACATTGCAGTCACTAACACTGAAGCCATTGCTCAGGGTGCAGGTGAGTGTGGCTGATGCTCCAGACAATGCAGTGAGGGAGGGCGCTGAGTCAGCACAGGCTGGGAGAGAGAACTGCAGACGCAGACTCACATGGGGGCTGGGGCAGGGCCAGGGTGAAGTCTCTTGGGGGTCTGAGCCAGAGGGGCTGACAAGCTAAGGAGCTCACCCTGGACACCCAAATTCTGTCCTCACCTGTGCAATAATGGTGGAGCATGAAGAAGAGAGTTGTCCAGGCCACAGTGGACACACTACTCTTGCCTGTAGTGAAAGCTGGTTCAGGCCTCTTTTTATCTTCATTGCTCTGATAGAGGAGGAGCTGTTTATACAAGTGTGTTCTCCTCCTGGTGATCTCTGTTCCACCTGAGAAGACAGCTGCAGTCTGACATTTATTTTTTAGACACAGGAGGCTGGTGGGTGAGATGCAAAGTTTGTCCCATGGCAGGGTCAGACAGGAAGCAGATACTAGAACCCTCTACAGACTCTGCCCCTCTCAGGGAGGACACAGTGCTGAGTCCTCATCAGCAACACAGGCACCAATGCCCAGCCCTGGGGAGTTCGGAGGGTAGCACAGATGACATGCAGGACCCTGAAAGAGGCACATTGGGACCCATCACTGCTGGCACAGAGCCTGACACAGGGAGGGCACAGCCGCCCCTGCATGGCGACAAGTGACTGGCATTTTCCATTTACCATAGATCCCTGTTTCTGACATCTAAGGGGACTGCGCTATCTCCTCTGCTAACACCCTCCGTCCTCCTTCTCAGAGGAAAACCTACACAAGCAAACAATGATAAAAATAACAACAAAGCGTTTACATCACCAATCTACTTGCTGTTGAATTTTTGTTTTGTTTTGTTTTTTGAGACAGGGTCTCACTCTGTTGCCCATGCTGTGGTACAGTGGCAGGATCTCAGCTCACAGCAGGAAGCCTCGACCTTCCAGTCTTGAGCAATCCTCTAATCTCAGCCTCCTTAGTAGCTGAGACTACAGGCACAGGCCACCATGCCTGGCTAATTTTAATTATTTTAATTAAATAATTTTAGTTAAATTTCAATTTAATTTAATAATTTTCACTAGAGATTAGGTCTCACTATGTTGCCCTGGGTGGTATTGAACTCCTGGGATCAAGAGATCCTACCACCTTGACCTCCCAAAGTAGTTGGCATTACAGGTATGAGCCACTGCATCTGGTCTGATTTTTTTTTATTTGATGTCTGCAGATAAGGAAATGTTTTACCAATTTTTTTTTTAGAAGAATCTTGCTGTGTTGCCCATGCTGGAGTGCAGTGGCATAATCTCAGCTCACTGCAAACTCTACCTTCCAGGTTCAAGCGATTCTCCTGCCTCAGCTTCCCAAGTAGCTGGGATTACAGGCGCTCACCATCACACCCAGCTAATTTTTGTATTTTTAGTAGAGACGGGGTTTCACCAGGTTGTACAGGCTGGTCTCAAACTCCTGACGTCAGATGATCTGCCCGCCTCAGCCTCCCAAAGTGCTGGGATTCACAAGCTTGAGCCACCGCACCTGGCCTGTTGTACCATTTGTTCATATTTTCTTTTATATCATTTACTAAATTTGCTAGTTATTTTCTAATAGATAAACTCAATGTTTATTTTTGTATACTGAGACCAAAAAATAAGGATTTTGAACTCTTTATATTTTATTTCATTAGTGGCCAATTTGGCAATTTTAAAATTCATTCTAATAAATTTTTAGTACAATGTATTTTATTCTTGATAGATATTCATAGCATTCAAAACTTTTAAAATAAATGAATTCCATCTTTATAATATTTGTATCCATTTTTATTGCCTTTATTACTGAATTGGCAGAAATTCCAGGTTAAAATCTTGATAGATATTCATAGCATTCAAAACTTTTAAAATAAATGAATTCCATCTTTATAATATTTGTATCCATTTTTATTGCCTCTATTACTGAATTGGCAGAAATTCCAGGTTAAAATCTTGCACAGTAGCTGTATCTGTAGCCATCATGCAGGATCCCAGATTAAAATGCAAACAATCCTAGTAGTTTTCCTTTAGAAGTAATGATTTCCTCTAGTCTAAAACTACACAATCTGTAAGAAATTAAAGAAGTATATTTTATTTCTTACTTTCTATGTTATTTTCATTAAGGAAGAAAGATAATTAAACTTAAGGGGAAGCCTCATAAGCATTTATTAGGAAAATCATGAGTGTATTTCGATTCGAATCTTATGGAATGAGAAAGAAGTCAACAAAATGACCTTAAGAAATCCACATCTCCCACCCTCTCAACTGATCCCACCTTTATCTCTCTGGGTCACCATGAGGTGTTTTCTCCACTGATCCTCATGCTTAAGCTCCAACATCTTCTAAGTAAACTTGACCCTCTCATTCCAGAATTCTTCCAGGGCAC
>NW_012115633.1:3872789-3895060 GCF_000951035.1 Colobus angolensis palliatus | reverse complement strand
ACCACAATGCCTGGCTAATTTTTTGTATTTTTAGTAGAGATAGAGTTTCATCATGTTGGCCAAGCTGGTCTTGAACTCCTGATCTCAGGTGATCCACCCGCCTCGGCCTCCCAAAGTAGGCGAGTGTCTTAATTGTGTGATAAGTACGTAGGGTAGTTGTCTTCTTTGTCCTCATAAACTGTCATGGATTTCTCCTGACCTGGATAATAAACCGCACATCTGCAATCTCAACACAGCCATGAGACCAGGGAGTCAGGACTAAAAACTCAGGTGCCACACACAGGTAGGGCTGGTTTGTTTCTTTTCACAGGGCTTCCTGTGCAGGACAGTCTTGAAATTTGCCCTCACATGTGTTAG
Source organism: Colobus angolensis palliatus (assembly GCF_000951035.1). Classification (NCBI taxonomy): domain Eukaryota; kingdom Metazoa; phylum Chordata; class Mammalia; order Primates; family Cercopithecidae; genus Colobus; species Colobus angolensis. Next base: position 3,894,703 of record NW_012115633.1, on the reverse strand, counting down.
ATCCCCCACAGCACCTCCTTTATCTCACTGAGGGAGTCTCTGAGGTGACCCCAGAACCCAGGTCAATGGAGGCAGCTCCTGGATCTAGGGTGGCCAAGAGACAGACCCAGGGGAGGGGAGCAGGGAGGGAGCCTGGGGTCGGCTCAGCAAAGCTCGGCCATGCAGTCACAAGTCATCCCCAGGTGGCTCCAAGGCTTTGTCACCGCTCAGTCCTCCTCATCTTGCCAGTGTCATGTTAAGAGACACTGTTCAGGACAAGTACATATATGTTCTGAGGGGATCTTCTGGAATAATCTGTGATAAGAGGTAGAGGATGGGGAGGGCTGATCCCTATGTCTTATAAGGATCCTAAGAACCAGAGCTGCAGGTAGGCCAGCTCAGTGAGAGGGAGAAGAGATTCTGGAGCCAATCCTACAGGGGATGGTCTTCAATAACAGAAATATTCATATGAGCTACTAAATATACCCTAAGAAAACTTACTGTTTTGGAAATTCCTAAAGGGGCTTATGTCTTTTTTTTTTTTTTTTTTTTTTTTTTGTAGTGATGGAATCTCACTATGTGGAGGAGGATGGTCTCAAACTCCTGGCCTCAAGCAATCCTCATGCCTCAGCCTCCCAAAGTATTAGGTATTATAGGCATGAGTCACCACACCTAGCACCTAAGAATGTATGGTTTTGGAAATTCCTCCCATCTCTGTCTGCAGAAAAAAAAGTTATAAATTTGGCCATGGCTTGAGATTTTAAGTCTGTTTCTGAGCATTCTGGAGGTTTTGAATGGGAATTTAGGAGAGTGGGGTCATGGAATATTACCTGAGATCATTTTAAACAGAGACTCCCAGGAATAATTTCATAATAATAAAAGTAGGCTCTTCCCAAATATTAATGCTAACAAAAGTCTCATGTACATCTTGTTAAATACAAATTATTAGGCACCAACACAAGTTTCTGATTCAGTAGGTCTAGATTGGCAAATTGCATTTTTAACAAGGCACTCGGCAAGGCCCTTACTTCAATGATAAATAAAATACTAAATTGGTCTCCATGGACAAATTAATGAATGAGCATATGTCTGTTGATTCTCTTTGAATAAGAAGAGTCTTTCTGGAGCACTGGCGTCTCTGTGACTCACTGTGAGTTTATGTATTCATGGAAGCATCACACTGGAGAGATGGACACACCCTGGGAGAGACTGGATAAGGCACCTGGCAGTGAACCCTTGCACAGGACACTGGGGCAAGGAGGCTCCCTGCTCATGGTGTTGATATTCCCACCCTCTCACCTTCTCTCCTGCCTCTAAGGGCTGAATCGTTCTGAGTATGTAAAGCGGTTTTAGTTGTACCTCCTCATGTGTTTAAATCACTGTGGAATTGCCACTACCCATGTATGGCACATAGTAATGATCAGAGTCATCATCTACTGAGTCCCCCTGACGGTGAGGGCAGCTTTGTTCCCAAGGATGGAGCCAGAGAAGCGCCCAGGGACCCCAGAAGGGCAGGTGTTTGGGCTGCAGATGAGTATATGTGGAACCTGGCCTGGGGTCTGCTGGTACCAGCTGGGGTAATGACTGGTAGAGACTGAGCCAGAGCTCAGAGCACAGGTGAGTGTGACTGTCCCTGCAGGAGACCCTGAGAGTGATGGCTCCTGGGTCACCACAGACTAAGAATCCACCCCTAAAACCAACAAGAGAGACAGAGTTATGGTCATGGGGATAAGGGTAAGCTGGACCCTGCTTTTTGCGGTCCCTCCAGGGATGCAGAGAGTCCCTTCCCCTGACCTGGGGAGCATTTTCTTCCCTCCCCAATGAAATGATTGCTGCTTTCTTTGGGAGTGAGTAGCAGGGCCTCCTTCCTCCAGCAGAGGGCCCACTGGGAATCCACAGAGCTGTGTCTGGGGTGGGCTCTCTAACCACGTCCCAAGGCAGGGTCTGACTCAGTCCGGGGCATTGTCTTCAGTAACCTCAGTGTGGGGCCCAGGGCTGAGGGGACCTATGCACGGAGCAGCACTGCCAGGCTAGGGGGAGACTCTCTCACGCACTAAGAAGCCATCAGTGGTAAGGAGGACCTCCAACAGAACTGCAGATCTTGAGGAGAAAGAGAATAAATTTACCGTTACATTATGGGATTTATCCCAACATCAAAAATAGCAAACTAGGAAAACACGCAACACATAACCAGAAATAGAAATGGGACTGTGTGTGAACAAGTTATTGTGACTATCATGGAGCAGCTTAAAACACCTGATGCAGTGAATCCCTCAGCACTTCCTCCATCAACGGAGTTTCCTTTCTTAAAATGAGTGTTGGAGAGAAGGGATAAATTGGTGGCACACAGGATTTTTATGGTAGAACTATTCTGTAGGGCACGTAATGGTGGATACGAGACACTAAGCGTTTCTCAGAACTCTTAGAGTGCATAACGCAAAGCTGAAGCCTAATGTAGGTTATAGATTTTAGTTAATAACTATTATTTGTCAATTATAACAATAATTATTTGTCAATTATAATAATTATTATTTGTGAATTATAACAAACATACCACACCAATGCAAGATGTTAAAATAAGAGAAACTGGGTGACCACAGTCTGAGAATGCTTAGAAACTTTGTGTGCTCTCTGCTGAATTTCTGTAAGCTTAAAACTTCTCTAAAAATAGACTATTAATTAAAAAGATTGAGTGTTCACTTTTCCACCAATTATAAAAATTATCATGAAATCAAATGATCTTTTTTGACAATATTTGCAGAGTCAAATTCAGTTGAATTTTGCTTTGAAAGAGGGTTTCCTTTAAAAAATATAACAAATCCATTAATGTGCACACACACAGACACACACAGTCACACATACACATATACACACACAGAGATGCACATGCACATATACACAGATACATGCACACACACACACACACACACACACACACAAGCCCAGGCACACAGGCACGTACACACACATATAGACAGACATGCACCATCACACATACACATGTGCACACATGTAGAGTCACACAAGCACACATACATAGATGCACACTCACACATATGTCCTCACATGATTCCAAAACAGAGCAATGTCCTGCATGTGTCCAGTCAGGCCTTCCTCCCACAGCACAACAGGGTCAGTGGAAAAGCCCCTTTGCTTCTTCCTCTCAGTCCACCAAAGCACTGTTGGCTGCAGAGGCCATGGCCATGCTTACGAGAACCCACAGGCCAGCCAGGCGCAGTGGCTCATGCCTGTAATCCCAGCACTTTGGGAGGCTGACACAGGCAGATCATCCGAGGTCAGGAGTTGGAGACCAGCCTGACCAACATGGTGAAACCCCGTCTCTAATTTTAATAAAAAGAAAACAACCAGGCATGGTGGTGGGTGCCTGTAATCCCAGCTACTTGGGAGGCTGAGTCAGGAGAAACGCTTGAATCCAGGAGAAGGAGGTTGCAGTGAGCCAAGATGGCACCACTGCATTCTAGCCTGGGTGACAGAGTGAGACTGTCTCAAAAAAAAAAAAAAAAAACCCACAGGCCAACGCTGAACAGGCTCAGGCTCAGGAGGCGGTACTATGGAACCATCTGAAAGACACGCAGGAATGTTGAGCTCACCTCTATTTTCACCACAGAAACAGGAGTCGTGTGTGCACAACATCCTAGATGGGCCAACGGTCCTCAACCTTGCGTGTCTCAAGATAATCTGTGGAGCTTCATAAATGTATAGATCCTTTGGTGAAACTTCTGATTCAGGAGGTCAAGTAAAGCATAGATTTCTGTAGTACAGAAAATAAAAGTTCTTCAGGTGGTTCTGCTGTTGAGCCAAGATGTATAAATCACTGAAATAAGCCATTGGAAAACATGATTGATTTTAAGGATATAGGTATGGATAAGGATTTAGGAGATGCCCTGAGGTCCTCTCTCTTCCAGAACCTTATTCTTTTCTTTATAGGCATGTGCTATGCTTGGCAATTTCACATTAACTTGTTTTGTGTCTGTCTCCCTCACTAGAATGTCAGCTTCTTAAGGGCAAGCACTGTGGCTGCTGTATTCACACCAATACTCCTGGTACCAGTATGTGGGAAAGCCTAGTGCTCAATAAATATTCACTGAATGAATGACAAGGAGCTGACTTTATGTACTTTTCATTGTCTTGTATTTCAGATAGTGACTATATTTTTTTTTCTGTAAAATAGATACAAGCGTCCAAGTGCCGTGGGAAAATCTACAAACACTATCACACACAGAGACAAGTGCACACACACAGCAGTGACTGATGAAAGCTTAGGTGAGCTCTTAGTTCTCAAGGCTGTAGACTGAGGGAAAGGAGAGGAAGCAATATGGGGACGTGTGTGTGCAACCCTTCTCCTCACTGAGTTGCAGGTGAGGGCATCATGAGGCCAGCACCTCTAGCCTGGAACACTGATCCAGGACCCCTCAGTGTCTGGGGCTCCAGTTCCCTCCCTGTCTTCTCAGTACTCTAAGCACATCTACTTCCAGGTATTTTCAGCTGCCACACCCAAGAGGAATGGAATTTTCCCCCTCCCTTTCTGAGGCTGACTTAAAGCACTGGACTTGTGGATTCTAAGGCTCTCCTGGCAATACTTATTCCGAGTGGATTTGAGAGGGTGGGGAGGGGAAGGGATCCTCCCCTACTAAATTTCACGGCTGCCCTCCTCATGCAATACAGGCCACGGCCTGGAGATGGGCAACAGTGATGGAGAGAAGCAGTGGCAGTCCAAAATGAATTTGTGAAGACATGCACATACATGCACACACACCACACACACACACACAGTTGTACATGCATGCACATGCACACATACCCCACTGAAAGAGAAAGGAATGTGACCTGTGTGTGGGCTGGTCTCTGGACTGGGAGGCCCTGAGGCTGACCCTATGGGAATCAGTAAGGAGGTGCTGCTGCTGCTCAGGCTTCTGCCTGGAAGCACCTTCTGCAGGACTGATGCTCCCCAGAGACTGGGGAAGAATCAGTAACTACCTCCTCCCCTGACTGCCTGAGAATGCCCAGGGCTTGTTATAGAATGGAACTGGGGTCTGCTCACCCAGTGCAGTAAAACCAGATACCTACACTGAGAGTTTTGCAGTGAATAGAAAGGAAGGCATTTATTGCAGAGCACCAAGCATGGAGAATCTGGTGGACTCCTGCTTAAAACGTAAACTCCCTGATGGCTTGCAGATAAGGGTTTTTAAAACTAGGAGTACATTTCAGGAAAGCAGAAGCTACAGGCAAAACCACAAATCAATACGCGAAAGTTACACGTTGTTTTTGGCCTCAGTAGAAGAATGTTAACTGGTTATGAGGAGTGCCTTTCTCTAAACCCCTCGGGAAGAAACTTAGAACCAAAAATGGCAGTTAAAGTTTAGTCTTCACTTCCCCTTTATCTGGGGGAATATGTCAGTGGATCCTTTCTGTGGGGTCCTCAGTGAGGGTCCAAGCCTCTGAAAGACAACTTAGGGACATATGCTAAGAGATTATCATTGGTTTCTGTAGGGAAAACTAATATCTCTGGGACTCTAACTTCTTTAGCTATTGTTTTAGCCTACTGTTGCCTTCTTGTTTAACAAGTCACTTATTTACTTGTTGGGGATTGTGAAGTGCCTGGAATTGCCCTCAGAGAAACTCAGGATTTTCCTTTATTTCTGTGCTTGGGGTCTGCAGGTCCCTTAAAAAGGGGGTTCTTGCTTTCTCTCACATCCCTTACTCCAGGTTAACATAATCAAGATTCTGAGAAAAAGGCAATGAAAATAAAACTTCTGTGTGTCTCACTTAGGAAGAAACAACTGTGCAGCTCCAGAAGTCACAGCTGCTCTCAGGTGAGCTTCCTTCCTGAGCTCTCCCCCAGAGCTGCTCCAGGGCAGCTGTCCCCATCCTGAGGACTAGAATCCCACCCCGTGAGACACACCAGGCCACTTGCTAATTCCCTGGGAGGTCTTGCGCTTCCCCTGCAGGCCTCATCTCTGGAAACTCTTCCCTCACCCCACCCTCTCTCAAAGTGCCCTTTGCCCCAACCATGTGGCCAGTTGCTCCTCTTCTATACTGGATCCACTGAAGTCTCAATGAACTGCTCCTTTGCCCACACACCTCTCACTTCTGCTGTCACACTGAGGCCCCTCTAGGGCCCCCTGTGTGGCTATGAATATTCTACCAGACTGAGTCTGGTTGAAGTCCACTGTGGGATTCTGCCCCTTCTCCCTGAGCCTGGCTCAGCAATGGCTGCATGGCAGACACTATGTGTCCACCCATCAGTAAGGGGTCCTGATCCAGACACCAAGAGAGGGTTATTGGATCTTGCACAAGAAAGAATTCAGGAAGAGTTCACAGAGTAACGTGCAAGCAAGTTTATTAAGAAAGTAAAGGAATGAAAGAATGGCTACTCCATAGGCAGATCAGGGCATTTCCAAAAGCAAGAGGAGGAACATGCCCACCTTAGGTACAATGCCTGTTTATGTACAAGAGAGCAAAGCAGAAAAATCATGGGGGAGATGTGCTCCACTACAAGGGCTCATGACAAAACAGTGTTCATCTTGTGTAACTACTGTCTTCTACAAGAATCTATATTTTTATCTTTAAAGCAAAATATTCTTAAACTAAGAACTAAGAGGGCTCTTGTTCTTAAGATACCAGGACACCACTACATTTCCTGAGTCTGTTGAGTCCTGTATCTGTTTAGTAAGTATTATTATTATTATTATTATTTTGAGGCGGAGTCTCGCTCTGTCGCCCAGGCTGGAGTGCAGTGGCCAGATCTCAGCTCACTGCAAGCTCCGCCTCCCGGGTTTACCCCATTCTCCTGCCTCAGCCTCCCGAGTAGCTGGGACTACAGGCACCCGCCACCTCGCCCGGCTAGTTTTTTTGTATTTTTTAGTAGAGACGGGGTTTCACCGTGTTAGCCAGGATGGTCTCGATCTTCTGACCTCGTGATCCGCCCGTCTCGGCCTCCCAAAGTGCTGGGATTACAGGCTTGAGCCACCGCGCCCGGCCTAGTAAGTATTATTAATCTGTTCCCTTAACTACAAACTTCTTGTGACTAAGAATGCCTAACCCCTTGAGAATGCACCCCAGCAGGTCTCAGTCTCATTTTACTCACCCCCTATTCAAGATGGACTCACTCTGTTTCCAACATCTCTGACAAATCAACACCCAATCCTCAGCTGCTTCCTCTCCAGTTCCCAGAGCTGGAGGAGAAGCACAGGGGATTAATCCCCTCACACCATTGGGTCTTCCCTTCACACAACCTTCCTATAGTCCAGAACAAGTTAGTTTATTAAAGGACTCAGAGATCCACATCCTAGGTGGTTCCATTTACAGCCTGATAACTATAAAGTAAAACGTTAAGCCTTCCAATTGACTGATAGACCTTCCTCTTGGCCAAGGGCATTCCAAAGTTAACCAGAAGAACGAGTTCAGGCCATGATGGGAAGCTGGAGTTGAACATGGCTTATTATGCCTTCCTCCCTTTTGGAATTCAGGCACAGCTGACCAGCATGAACACTAACACAGAGACCTTAAGACTGATAGAACAGACTCTTTAAGTCTGATGAGAAACATTTACAATACATTCTGTCTGAAATCAGTTACCTGCAGGCTTCATCTGCATAAAAGCTTGGTCTTCAAAACTCTTAACCTAGACATTCCTTTATTTTGATTCCAGGTCTTTAAATAATGACTTAACCAATGGCCAGTCAGAAAATCCTCAAATCCGCCTATGACCTGGAAGTCACTCCCCACCTTTCCAGTTGTCCCACCTTTCCAGATAGAACCAATATACACCTTACATGTACTGATTGATGTCTCATGTTTCCCTAAAGTGTATAAAACCACACTGCAGGCCGGACACAGTGGCTCACACCTGTGATCTCAGCACTTTGGGAGGCCAAGGCAGGTGGATCACCTGAGGTCAGGAGTTCGAGATCAGCCTGGGCAATGCGGTGAAACTCCGTCTCTACTAAAAATACAAAACTTAGCTGGGCATGGTGGGCGCCTGTAATCCCAGCTATTCAGGAGGCTGAGGTAGGAGAATTGCATGACCCCAGGAGGCGGAGATTGCAGTGAGCTGAGATGACGCCATTGTACTCTAGCCTGGGCGACAAGAGTGAAACTCTGTCTCAAAAAGTAAAATAAAATAAAATAAGATAAATAAAATACCACATTGCGTCCTAACTACCTTGGGCGCTTGTTCTCAGGATCTCCTGGGGCTGTGTCACAAGTCATTGGTCACCCATCTTTGGCTCAGAATGAACTCTTTAAGTACTTTACAGGGCTTGACTCTTTTTCATGGACAGGACTAAACTCTTTTTTTTCTTGCCCAAATTCCTATCTAACGGACCTACAAACTATAACATCTAGTTAGGCAGATTTGTATTAATCTGGTACAATGTGACTTACTTTCCAACCTGACTCTGTTATAGCATCACATGACAGATAGCAGACCCTGAAGGAAATAAAAATATGTAACCCCAAAATACATTTTTCTATATTTTGAAGCGGCCCTGCAAACTGTTTTTGCGGGAAATTTGCATCTTTCGAGAATCTCCATTCATGTAGTCAGGCCTTCCCTTTCTAGGCCTTTCCTGGATCTAGGAGAGAACCCAACATATTTTAAGGTCTGAAAAGAGACGTTCAGCATTTATCCTCTCTGAGGGATGCCACCTATGAGGCTTCATCTACATAACAAGAACCTTGGCTCCATAACCCGCTAATCTTAACTCAGGTATTCCTTTCTAGTAACTTTAAGTCTTTAGATAATAGCTTAACTCTCTCAACCAACTGTCCACTAAAGTATCCTCAAAACCCACCTATGACTCAAAAGCACTGCCCCTCTCCACCAGTAGGAGATATTCTGCCTTTTTTAAATGAACCAATGCATACCTTCCATGTATTTATTTATGACTCTACATGCAATTCCTGTCTCCCTGAAATGTATAAAGCAAACTGTAACCTCATCACCATAGGCATGCTTTCTCAGGACCTGGTGAGACTGTGTAACCCCAGGCTGCAGTCACTCATATTGGCTCAGAATTAACCTCTTTACATGTATTTTGACATAAATTACTTTTTTCCTTGAGCTCAGCCACACAGAGGCATATATATCTCTTGCTACCTGATCTAGTGATTTTGGCAAGTTTTCCTCTTTGTAGCTCCTCTGTGACAGTATGAAGACCTGTCCTGAAGAAGCCTCAGATTTATCTGTGCTTGCAAGTATCTCTATGAGTTGGGTGAATTCCTCTCCTTTTGAGGTCCCAAGATAACTGGAGGCGCCTGGGCCTGTCAGAAAGTGACATTCTTTATTCACCACAGGTCAGGAACACTGTACAGATACTGCATAGATAAGGTATGTGGCTAGTTTTCTAAAGAGCTTTTATTGGCCTTATATGTCAACCTTGATTCCATAAGGCAGTCTGTTTATAGTCAAAAGCATGCCATTCCAGTCAAAGCCTTGGTAAAATAACTACTGTGCTATTACAAAAGAAAATAGATTTATATTGCACTTATGCAAATAACTATATTACTATAATTTAAGAGTACTCACAAATTGTTTTCAAATTCTAGATAAATCAGGTAGACAGAAAGAAATATGCTCCAAATTTTGCTCACAGGACTATAATTTATTTAATTGCTAAAAGCTGTAAATAGCTCAAAAGAAAAAGAAGTTTTCTTGGCTCTAAAAACAACAGAAGGAATCAGAAACATTCAAAGCAGAAAACATGACAAAAGATTACATGTTTTTACTGGTTTAGTCTATACTATTAAGTCTTCATAGCACGGATATTGAGCCAGCAGTCCTTATGAATATATTAGCTTTCTACAACAGCCCTAGAAGTTTTTTCTTCTGTTTCAATGGCACCATTTTTAAATTTAATTTTATTTTTTCTTTATTTTTCTTTTTTGTTGGAGACAGGGTCTCATTCATGTTGCCCAGGCTTAAGTGCAATGCCACGATCTCATCTCACTGCAACTTCTGCATTCCAGGCTCAAACGGTCTTCCCACCTCAGCCTCATGAGTAGCTAGGACTACAGGCATGTGCCACCACACCTGGGTAATTTTTGTATTTTTTGTAGAGACAGGGTTTCGCCATGTTGCCAAGGCTGATCTGGAATTCCTAAGCTCAAGCTATCTGCCTGCCTTGGCCTCTCAAAGTCCTGAGAATACAGGCATCAGCCACCATGCCTGGCTCAATGGCATAATTTTAAAGCTATCAGAGATCTGAATTTAACAATACCCATCAGGGTCCTACAGCTGATTCTAAACCACCTTTTGAAAAAGATTACAACAAGACAACAACTTCCTGTGGAAAACAAAAGTCTTAGGACAGCCACAGTTAAAGACTCAATTGATAAGGAAATTTGGTGATTTTTGTGCTACACAACAATTTAACTTAACAATTATAATTATTACTGCTAGTATATACTGAGACATGTCAGAATTATAGAAATTTTATGTAATTTTATAAGAGACTAAAACATACTTATATGAACATAACTCAAAGAAAGTTAAATACCATTTTATGTTTGACAATGCTTCATGCATAATTTTAATATATGAAATAAGATGAATATGTCTTTTTTTGGAAATTGGAAAACCTAATATCAAAAGAGATTAATCAGGTCAAAAAAACATAATTTAGAATTTGATTTTGAAAACTTTGGCAACTATCAATTGTTTAAAACATTTGATATTATAAAATAAAATCCTAGGTCACTATAAGTCATTTATCTAGCCAAAATGATAATGCAAAGATTTCAAAAAAGTAAAAACCTTTACTTACTGATAGAGGGAAGACTCAGCTTTCCAAGCCATGAAACACAATAAAGATAGCACAAGCCTATCTGAATCTGTCCTGTTTCACTCCATTTTTGTTTTAATTCATTTAAAAGGCAAAATAATTTTTATTGTCTCTCAATATTTTTTTTTGAGATGGAGTCTCACTCTGTTGCCCAGGCTGGAGTGGAGTGGCACAATCTTGGCTCACTGCAACTTCCACCATCCGCGTTCAAGCGATTCTCCTGCCTCAGCCTCCTGAGTAGCTGAGATTAAAGGTGCCCACCACCATGCCCAGCTGATTCTTTTGTATTTTTAGTAGAGACAGGGTCTCACCATGTTGACCAGGCTGGTCTTGACCTCCTGACCTCAGGTAACCCCCCTGCCTCGGCCTCCCAAAGTGCTGGGATTATAGGCATGAGCCACCACACCTGGCTGTCTTTCAATATTATACAGTAATCTTGTTCAAAAGAGAAAACCAAATTCCACCTCATTAATGCTAAAACTAATTTTAAATAAAATCTTATAAACAAACTTGTTTGATTTTAATTGGTTTGATGATATAAGATTTCCATAAACTTTTTATAAACCATTATAATTTTATGTTAAAAAGCAGATTGATGTGCAAAAAAAAAAAAACCACTGTTATTCTGACATATGGGCTCAGATTCTGGCCTTGAATCAGTGTGCTTTTATTTTAATATCCAATTTATGAAAAAACTATATAATACCCTTTTATTTTTAGTCAACTTGCTGACACACAGAATTCTTTGCAAGGTTAATTTTTCACAAACCTTCTACAACTTGCTTAAACCTTCAGTTTTTCCATTTGTTTAACTTAAAACAATTATTAAACCATCTAAATTAGACACAATTCCTTTCTTTTATTTTATTTTTTTGAGATGAGTATCACTCTGTCACCAGGATAGAGAGCAGTGGCCGATCTTGGGTCACTTCAATCTCCGCCTCCTGGGTTCAAGTGATTCTCCTGCCTCAGCCTCCCAAGTAGCTGGGATTATAGGCTTGTACCACCACACCCAGCTAATTTTTGTATTTTTAATAGAGATGAGGTTTCACCATGTTGGCCAGGATGGTCTCGATCTCCTGACCTCGTGATCCACCTGCCTCGGCCTCCCGAAGTGCTGGGATTACAGGCGTGAGCCACCATGCTGGGTCTACTTTATTTTTAAAACCACATCCTGATGCCTTTTTACCAAGAACATGTAATTTTTATTTTTTTAGAGTGAGCAATTGTAATTATATACCAAGTGAAAAGCCTAGGATACAGCACAGAACTGCAGATAGCCTGATGCTTTCCAGCATAGCCACGGGGCATGCCTAATTCCACACATCCCTAGGCCTTGTCTAGAATCTAATGGCTCTAAAGCAGGCCAGTGGAACAACTATCAGAAGTTATACAAGGCTGGGTGTGGTGGCTTACACCTGTAATCTCAGCACTTTGGGAGGCCGAGGCGGGCGGATAACCTGCTATCAGTTCAAGACCAGCCTGGCCAACACGATGAAACCCTCTCTCTACTAACAATACAAAAATTAACTGGGTGTGATGGTGGGTGCCTGTAATTCCAGCTACTAGGGAGGCTGAGGCAGAAGAATTGCTTGAACCCAGCCGGCAGAGGTTGCAGTGCACAGAGATCATACCATTGTACTCCAGCCTGGGTGACAAGAGCAAAACTTCATCTCGAAAAAAAAAGTCATAAAAGCAGTTTCTGACCTTAAAGCATTTAGCAAACCTAATATGTGATCTGCCTAATTTTGACCAAATATCCAAATTTTGAAGAATGTTTTACCAGCAATTTTAAAATGTCTTTTCTTAAAAAAAGCTTATGAGTCATGTGAACTAAAAGGCATTTAAAAAAATTTTTCTGGCAAAATAGTTAAGTGCTTTTTAAAAGCCAATTAATTATAGCTCTTTTATATATTTTGATAGTGAAACATTACACACACAACACATAGACAGATGGATATAGATCTGGTAGGGTGATAAGGCTTTCTATTTGCCTGTTTTTAAGTTTTCCTTTTTAATTTTAAACCAACAGTCTCTTGATTATGTGTTCCCTTGCCCTAAACAATTGTCACCCAGGCAGTTCCAAATTTACATTTTTAAAGGAATAATTTTTGGTGAAAAAATGGTGTCAGTGAAAGTTTAGTCAAGATGGGCAGGAAAAGCAGACATATTTACACGTGGAGATTTTTTTAAAGATGTAAATTTCTTGGCCGGGCTCAGTGGCTCACGCCTGTAATCCCAGTACTTTGGGAGGCCAAGGCGGGCAGATCATGAGGTCAGGAGATCAAGATCATTGTGGCTAACAAGGTGAAATCCCATCTCTACTAAAAGAAAATACAAAAAATTAGCCAGGTGTGGTGGCAGGCACCTGTAGTCCAAGCTACTCAGGAGGCTGAGGCAGGACAATGGTGTGAACCCAGGAGGCGGAGCTTGCAGTGAGCCAAGATCGCACCACTGCACTCCAGCCTGGGCGACAGAGCGAGACTCTGTCTCCAAAAAAAAGATGTAAATTTCTTAATTGGTTATTGACTTTAGGGTAAAGCATTTTCAGGAACAAAGCCAAGGAAACATGCAGTTTTTAGGGCCTAATAAGTGGGCACAGCTGGAAGGCAAAACAGATCTCCACAGGTAAAAAACATCCCATTTTTAGATCTTATCCTGGGTCCTCCCAAAAAAGGAAACACCATGGATGAGACAGTGCAATGCTTTCACTGTGCATTTTTTTGCAAAGGCATTTCCCCAAGGCTGGTGGGCAACTCAAAACCAATTAGTCCAGTCAATAATTAGCCCACCTTTCATGGGAGTCTCACCTCTCAATGGGAATGGGAATGCTTCCGTATCTTCCAAGTGGCCAAAAGCGTGCTTTTCTTATACAAACATGCAAAGAGCAGAGTATTTCACCCTCATAACTGCTGCTAGCCATCCCCAAAGGTATATTTTCCAGCTCTCAATTATATACTAAGTCTAAAAGTTTTTTCATAAGCAATTTGTGATGCCCCCAAAAGTCAAAAGGTCATGTAACACAATGCAAAATAGATCAAAGACTTAGATTTTGAGAAGGATCTACCTGCTTACAATTTCTGGGTTTCCATGAGGAAAACAGAGGTTTTTCTCCAAGTAGGCTCTGTGGTGCCTCCTCTATTTTTCTCAAAGAGTCCCAGACTCTCAGAAATTTCTTTTATTTTTAATTTTTTTTTGAGATAGAGTCTCACTCTGTCACCCAGGCTGGAGTGCAGTGGCATGATCTCGACTCACTGCAAGCTCCGCCTCCCAGGTTCACACCATTCTCCCACCTCAGCCTCCCAAGTAGCTGGGACTACAGGCACCCATGACCACGCCTGGCTAATCTTTTGTATTTTTAGTAGAGATGGGTTTCACCATGTTAGCCAGGATGGTCTCTATATCCTGACCTTGTGATCTACCCACCTCAGCCTCCCAAAGTGCTAGGATTACAGGCATAAACCACCATGCCCAGCCCGACTCTCAGAAATTACATAAAGTCCTTTCATACAGACATTAGGGTGGCAAGAAGAGAGATTGGAGAAATAATACAGTCAACTTAGAAGAAAAACCAAAAGAAACCCACTTTTTCTACAAAAATCCCAAAATCCAAAAATAGAAAAAGCATATAGCCTTTTAAATATATATAGCTTGGATCTTCATTTTTAATTAAGCTGATTTTTAACCATAGAGCTCTTTTTTAAAAACATTATGTTAAATCTCTTAATACCAGACTCTATCCAGGACAAAGAGCTGAAACCTCTGGCTTTTAGACCTTTTTCTTCCTGCAACGGTATTTCCCCAGGTGAAACCAATAAGCCTTAACTAAGGTTACAACTTAACTATAGACACATGAGTTGCCTACAAAGAGCTGGTGAGTGATTTTTACAGTATCTATAATCACCCCTAAGGCAGCTCAAAGAAAATTGAAGTCAGGAAACCAGACTTGGTTAATTAGGCTAATTGGCTTTGGGTTACCCACCATCCTTGGGAGAATGCCCTTGCAGTAAGTTGGCCATGGGAGGAAAAAGAATAAATAAATGGCAAAAGTCCCACAAGTATCAAGCCAGAAATAACTCATTCCCTAAGCCAGGAATTGAATCCCAGCCACCACCATGGAAGATCAAAGCCTTAGACACTCAGTTACAGCATGAGGTGAGCACCATATTTGTTTTCCCAGTAGAAATCTAGAGTAGTCATTTTTGAGCTTGCAAAAGATGTAACCTTTCAAGGGAAAAAGGGACTGATACAAATATGAGAAGCCTTAAAAGGAAACAGATTTTATAATTAAGTCAATATTTCTTGCAATTTTACTGAAAGCAAACCAATACTTACAAGAAACAACTCTTTAAATATAGTTTAAATATAGGGAACCAAAATTTAGATAAATATATTTTCTTTCAGTTATGGCTAATTTAATTATAAAATTGTTGATAAATTCCCTTTTATGAACCTTATCGTAACTTACACAGACCATCTATGACAGGCTTGGACTTTCTGATTTGTCCTATATTTCCCTCTTTCCTAAATAATCAATCATTCTACTTTGGGACAAGAACATGCCATGTAAGATTCTTTCTCATATAAAATTTCTTTTCTTTATTACCTTCCTTACCAAAAATATATCTTCATATTTGTAACTCTCTTCACATCTCTCTCCCCTACTTACTGTTTTTTTCTTTTTTTCTACTTTCTTTCTATTATCTTCCTAAATCCACATTAAAAACCCCCACTTTAAGTAACATTTGAATTGGTCTAATTATTTTTCAATAAGAGGATATCGTCTTTGGCACATTTTAGATACAGAATTACATATGAATTTTCAGTAACCCTACATTTTATTGAACTTAAGTCACATTAACTTGAAAAATACTTAGACTTATTTACTGAACTTATGAGTGTTCTTTTGTTTACAAGCCAATTTGGTACTCCATACACACAATATATAACATAATAAATGTACATACACATAAACACATCTAGGCATGTATACACACACATAAACAAAGATGTGCCATTATCTAACAAGGATGTCTACTAAACACAAAAGTTTTTCTCAGTGTAGCAAGAGCCCAGTTATTTCCCCCCGCAAATTCTCATCTCCTGTACCAAAGTGTTAACATGACATTAAGCAAAGAAAACACTTTAGAGAAAATGATAACTTTAGGGTAGAATATAAAATGCAAGACCAAGATTCCCCTAGGAAAGGACTCTAATCCACAATCCTAGAAGGAATGCCAATGCCCAACAACCCAGAGCATCCAGGGGGTGGCTAACAGTACCAAATGCTAAAAAAAAAACTGAGTACCCAGGTATCAGCCAATAAGGGTGCCCATCCAAAATGTTGAAAAACCCCAGAGCATCCAGAGGGTGGTTATCAGTGAACCTCAACACCTTTGCTTTCTCCCTTTCAGAACCTGAGATGGCCTACATGACCAGCAGCAAGGCAGTTTAATGATATTTAAGTCCATTTCCAGACAGGCTGCAAAACTTAACACATCTCTGAAAAATAAAGTGGGAAAATAATTGTTTTACAATCTCATTAGTTTTTTTGTATCGTAAAAAAGCTCACTTCACACAGAAGGATTTTTCTTGATTGATGAATAGTTCAAATACATCCCTTTACGGAGAAAACAACTCTAATGGTTACAGTCTATTGAGATCATTAATAATCAGTATTGTTGATTAATGAACTGAGGGTACACAGGAAAGACAAACGGAATGAGATGTGGTTAGGTTAAGCAAACTACACAAATGTTTAGGGCCAGAGTTAAAAAAAAAAGCAGGGGCTGCAGAAAGGCTGGGATGTGGGGAACACAGGAGACCAAACACATTTGGGACCACAGAATAAAGTGACCCTGGCATCCCAGGGTCAGCACAATGGGGGATCTCTCAAAATAACAAAAGAAAAAAATTCAAACAATCAAGGAAAGTGCCCTGCCTCACATACAGTAGAGACAACTGCCCAAATGGCAAAACCAGAGACTACAAATGTAACAATGGAATAAACATGCACATGCATTTCAGCACTAAAAGCAGAAAAGTAAAACAGCCAATCTTTACAGAAGGAGGGGACAAGAGAAGGGGCAACCAGGTGGGTTACAAAAGACACGGCCAGCCAGGCAGGCTCCTGTCCAGGGCACCAGACAATGGGAGACTGCAGTCAGGCTGCCACAGCAGAGGTCTCATGGCCACTTCTCCAACTTTAAATAAACAGCATATGAAAGAACAGAGCAGCCAAAATTGAGGGAGAAAAAAGGTAGGGAATTGAATCTGGACAGAGGAGACCCACCCACCTGTCAGACACAAATGGTGCTGATCAGTCTTAATTTGTGGTCCAGAGAGAGGTCTCCATCATCCCTTAAATATCACCAGAAAAGATATCACAGGGTGAATCCCAAATTTGAGGTGCACCCTGAGAGGTCACATGGGTTCTTGGCTTCACACAGGAAGGAATTCAAAAGTGAGCTGACGGAGTAAAATGAAAGCAGGTTTATTAAGAAAGTAAAGGAATAACAGGGTGGCTACTCCATAGGCAGAGCAGCCCCAAGGGCTGATAGTCGGCTATTTTTATGGTTATTTCTTGATCATATGGTAAATAAGGGGTGGATTATTCATTAATTTTCCTGGAATTCCTAGGAAATTCCAAGGGTGGGGAATTCCCAGAACTGAGAGTTCCTCCTACTTCCAGACCATATAGGGTAGCTTCTGGGCATTGCCACAGCATTTGTAAACTGTCATGGTGCTAGTGGGAGTGTCTCTTAGCATGCTAATGTATCATAATTAGTACATATTGAGCAGTGAGGACAGCCAGAGGTCACTTCCATTGCCATCTTGGTTTTGGCAGATTTGGGCCAGCTTCTTTACCTGTGTTATCAGTGAGGTCTTTGTGACCTGTATCTGGTGAAACCAGTCCTGCTGAACTCCTGTTTTACTGTGAGTTCTAAGATGTCAGGGTATCAGCTCACAGCCCCAGGCCAGGGTTTTCGTGAGGCTAGGGGTGGACGACCCTAAGTAGGTCTGAGCTGAGACCTGTTCAACCCTCTACTTTTCCAAAATTTGCAAGCCTTGCAATAATGCCTAGTATCCTGGTCCGTTTGGAAAAAAATAAATAAATAAATAAACAAAAGTAAAAACAAAAAGCAAAAGCTGCAAAGGAAAGCCAGAACCCCAAGCTGAGCCATTTCCTGATTCTCCCAATAGAGGGGCTCTCATTCTGTCTCTCCCTGCTTTGATTGTTCAAACTGACATATTGATGCTCACTTGAGAAGATTAAAAGAGGAGACAGAATGTGGGAGTCCCTGGGGGAGGTATACAGGCACCTACTTCTGCAGGGGCCTCTGTGGACTCTTTGTACTCGGATGCCTGGAGCTGCGGGGCTTTCTGTCTCCAGGACCTGGACACAGCAAGAGCTGCCAACACCTTCCAGCTGCCTCGGGACTGGGGTTGACTTTTCTTGCCATTCAACTTTCTGAAGCCCTTTTCTCACCTGTCAGAAGGGACACAGCATCTTCCTTGGCATTACCTTTGCACCACTCAATCTGTCCAAAGACTGTGTGGCCTGGAAAGCCTGGCCCCCAGCAGCCTGAGCAGAGGGGTGCTCAGGGTGGGTCAGCAGGTGGTGGCCCTGGGTGTTGGTTATTTTGATGATGCTGGGATGGTGATGGTGCTGCACCAAAACCACTCTCCTGGTTTGCTGGGGACAGGGCAAGTTGGGGAGGAAGATACAGAACAGAGGTCAAGGTCCTTCCTCATGCTCTAAGGCCCTCCCGTGTCCCCACATCTTTCATATTTTGCTCTTAGACTTGGAACTCAGCTAACAGATAGACACAGAAGAATGGGGCTTTCATGTCACTCTCATGAGGATCATTTAGCCTATGGGGGCCCTGAAAACTTTCATGTGTTTATTTACTTTGCATTGGATTTTCCCCCCCAAGCATTTCATTTTGTGGTTACTATAAGAAATATACATCTTCATTTTTTGCGTGTTTGTTTGTTTGTTTGTTTTTTGAGATGGAGTCTCGCTCTGTCTCCAGGCTTGAGTGCAGTGGTGCAATCTCGTTTCACTGCAACCTTCACCTCCTGGGTTCAAATGATTCTCCTGCCTCAGCCTCCCGAGTAGCTGGGACTACAGGCACGCGCCACCACACCCAGCTAATTTTTGTATTTTTAGTGGAGACAGGGTTTCACCATGTTGGCCAGGATGGTCTTGATCTCTTGACCTCGTGATCCACCCACCTGAGCCTCGCAAAGTGCTGGTTTAATTTTAAAATATAAGAAAATTTAGATAATTAAATGAAATAACATTTTCCCAATAAGCCCCACTTCTCTCCCCACTTTTATCATGTTGATATGTAGCTTTATAGAACATTTATTTCACATAAATTACCACATTTTAAAGTATACACTAAATTACAGATGCCATGATGTAGGATTTTTTTCTTTGCTTCTTAGTGGGTAGAGATAAAGAAATGAAAGATTGAAATGATTAGATGGAGATGGGATCTTTACCCCTGTTAATGGAAAAAAAAACCTGTAAATCCTTTTTTTTTGTCTTGAGACGGAGTCTCGCGCTGTCGCCCAGGCTGGAGTGCAGTGGCCGGATCTCCGCTCACTGCAAGCTCCGCCTCCCGGGTTCACGCCATTCTCCTGCCTCAGCCTCCCGAGTAGCTGGGACTACAGATGCCCGCCACCTCGCCCAGCTATTTTTTTTTTTTTTTTTGTATTTTTTAGTAGAGACGGGGTTTCACCGTGTTAGCCAGGATGGCCTCGATCTCCTGACCTCGTGATCCGCCCGTCTCGGCCTCCCAAAGTGCTGGGATTACAGGCTTGAGCCACCGCGTCCGGCCTGTAAATATTTTTAAGTGGTCTGTCTTGAGCCAATGTGAGTGACCATGGCCCAGGGTATAGTCTCAAGAGATCCTAAGAAAATGTGCTCAAGGCAGTTGGGTTATAGTTTGGGTTTATACATTTTAGAGTGACAGGACTTGTAGGTAACATCATAAATCAAAATATGGAAAGTGACCATTGGTTCAATCTGAAAAGGTGAAATATCTTGAAGTGGGAGGCTTACAAGGTATAGGTGGATTTAAAGATTTTTCTTGCACATTCTTCTCAAGCTCATATGGGACATTTGCCAAGATAGCTCACATTCTGGGTCTTCAAACATACCTTAATACATTTAAAATAATAGAAATCATACAACATCTGCTCTCAGACCACAGTGAAATTAGACTAAAAGTAGATAATAGAAAGATAGATGGAAAAATCTCAATTTTTTTTTTTTTTTTTGAGATGGAGTCTCACTCTGTCGCCCAGACTAGAGTGTGGCAGTGTGATCTTGGCTCACTGCAAACTCTGCCTCCCGGATTCAAGCAATTCTCCTGCCTCAGCCTCCTGAGTAGCTGGGACTACAGGCACGTGCCACCATGTCCAGCTAATTCTTGTATTTTTAGTAGAGATGGGTTTCACCATGTTGGCCAGGCTGGTCTCAAACTCCTGGCCTCAAGTGATCTGCCAGCATCAGACTTCCAAAGTGCTGGGATTACAGATATGAGCCACCATGACCAGCGGAAAATCTCAAAATATTTGAAGATTACACAAGACAGTTCTAAATAACACAAAGAAGAAAAGAAGAAAGATTTCAAAGAATAAATCCCAAGATAAATTAGAAAACATTTTGAACTGGGTGAGATGCAGTGGTTCATACCTGTAATCCCAGCACTTGGGAGGCCAAGGCAGGCAGATTGTTTGAGGTCAGGAGTTTGAGACCAGCCTGGACAACATGGTGAAACACTGTCTCTACTAAAAACACAAAAATTATCCAGGAGTGGTGGCACACATCTGTAATCCCAGCTACTCAGGAGGCTGAGGCAGAATAATTGTTTGAACCCAGGAGATGGAGGCTGCAGTGAGCCAATACTTCACTACTGCACTCCAGCCTGGGTGACACAGTGAGGCTCCATCTCAAAAAAAAAAAAGAAAAAGAAAGAAAAAGAAAATGTGGTGAACTGAATGAAAACAAAACACAACTCAACAAACTTTCTGAGATGCAGTGAAAGCTGACCTAGAGGAAAATTTATAGCATTAAATGCATATATCAGAAAATAAGAAAGATCTGATATTAACAATATAAGCTTCCACCTTAAAAACTGGGGAAAGAAAATCAAATTAAATCCAAATATAGAAGAAGAAAATAGGCCAGGCTCGGTGGCTCATGCCTATAATCCCAGCACTTTGGCGGGCCAAGGCAGGTGAATCGCCTGAGGTCAGGAGTTTGAGACCAGCCTGGCCAACATGACAAAACCCCATCTCTACTAAAAATACAAAAACTAGCCAAGGCATGGTGTCACATGCCTGTAATCCTAGCTACTCAGGAGGCTAAGGCAGGAGAATCACTTGAACCTGGGAGGCAGAGGTTACAGTGTCCCAAGATCGTACCATTGCACTCCAGCCTGGGCAACAGAGCAAGAATCTGTCACAAAAAAGAGAAGAAGAAGAAGTTGAGAAGGAGAAGAAAATTATTAGTAGCATTCATGAGACAAGGTCTCTCTGTTGCCCAAGCTGGTCTCAAACTCCTGGACTCAAGGCATCCTCTCACCTTGGCCTCCCAAAGGCTGGAATTACAGGCATGACCCACTACACCTAAGAATTACAGTAATTACAGGCATGACCCACTACACCTAAGAAAAATATTAGATATTAATAATAAAATATTAATAAGTAAAGGTCTTATTAAGCAGAAATAAATGGAATTGAAAACAGAAAATAGAGAAAATCAACAAAACTAAAAGCTGGTTCTTTGAAAAAAAAAGATCAATACATTGATAAGCCTCTAGTCAGGCTAACTAAGAAAAAAAGAGAGAAGACACTAATTATTAATAACAGAAATGAAACAAGGGGCCGGGTGCAGTAACTCATGGGTGCAATCCCAGCACTTTGGGAGGCTGAGGTAGACTGATCACCTGAGGTGAGGAGTTCGAGACCAGCCTGATCAACATGGCAAATCCCTGCTCTAGTAAAAATACAAAAATTAGCCACACGTGGCTGGTGTGTGCCTGTAATTCCAGCTACTCGAGAGGCTGAGATACAAGAATCGCTTGAACCTGGGAGGCAGAGGTTACAGTGAGC
>NW_012115633.1:3853963-3869163 GCF_000951035.1 Colobus angolensis palliatus | reverse complement strand
AATAAGGGAATACTACCAATATCTCTATGCCCACTAATTTGATAACCTAGTGAAAATGGACCAATTCCTTGAAAGACACAATGTGCCACAAGTCACCCAAGAAGAAATACACAATTTGAATAGGCCTATATCTATTAAGAAAATCAGATCAATATTTAAACTTTCCAACACAGAAAGAACCAATCCCAGACGTGTTCATAGATATCTATCAAACATTTCAAGAAGAAATTATAAAAATTATTTACAACCTCTTTCAGAAGATAGAAGTAGAGGAAGTACTTCCTAACTCATTCTATAAGGCTGATGTTATCTTAATGCCAAGACAAGAAAAGGACCTTACAAGGAAAAAGAACTAAAGACTAGTATCTCTCATGAACATAGATATAAAACCTTGACAAAACTTAGCAAATCAAATCCAACTATGTAGAAAAAGAATTATATACCACAATCAAGTGGGATTTATCCCAGGTTTGCAAGGCTGGCTCAACATTTGAAAATCAATTAACATGACCCATCACATCAACAAATTAGAGAAGAAAAATAATATGATCATATCAACAGATGCAGAAACAGCATTTGACAAAATTTAGCTCTCATTCATGATCGAAGCTCCCAGAAACTAAGAATAAGTAGGAACTTCCTTAACCTGATAAAGAATAACAACAACAACAACAAAAATCTACAGCTAACATTGTACTTAATGACAAGAAACTAGAAACCTTCCTACTAAGATCAGGAACATGGCAAGGATGTCCCCTCTCACCATTCCTTTTCAACCACATACTGGCAGTCCTAGCTAATGCAATAAGATAAGGGGAAAGGAAATAAAAGGTACACTGATTAGGAAGAAAAAAATAAAACTTTGTTCACAGATATCATGGTCATCTAGGTAGAACATCCAAAAAATGACAAAAACACTAGTGCAATAAAAAGCACTTATAACATGGCTGCAGGATACAAGGTTAATATACAAAATCCAATTACTTTCATACATGCTAGCAATGAACAAGTTGAATTTGAAACTAAAAACACAATACTGGCCAGGCATGGTGGTTCACACCTGCAATCTCAGCACTTTGAGAAGCTGAGGTAGGGGAATCGCTTGAACCCAGGAGTTCAAGACCATTTGGAGCAACATGGCAAAACCCCATCTCTTCAAAAACATACAAAAATTAGATAAATCTGGTGGCATGCACTTGTAGTCCCAGCTACTCTGAGGCTAAGGTAAGAGGATCACTTGAGCCTGGGAGGGTGAGGCTGCAGGGCCATGATTGTACCACTTAGATTCAATAAAATCCCAATGAAAATCTTAACAAGTTACTTTGTCAATATTGACAAACTGATTCTATAGTTTATACTTAGAGTCAAAAGACCCAGAATAGCCAATACAATATTGATGAGAAAAATGTTGGGGGACTGACATTACCACACTCTGAGTCTTACTATAATCCTTCAATAATCAAGACAGTGTGTTAGTGGCAAAAGAATAAACAAATAGATTAATGGAACAGAAAGCAAGCTCAGAAATAGATTCATCTATATATAGTCAACTGATCTTTCACAAAGAAGCAAAAGCAATACAACGTAGCAAAGTTGGTCTTTTCGACAAATGGTGCTGAGACAACTGGACATCCATCTGCAAAAGAGAAATGAATGTAGATATAGATCTTATTCATTTATAAGAAGTAACTTAAAATGGATGACGGACCTAAACCTAAAACTCAGAAGAATAAGACTCCTAGAATATAATGTAGGGGAAAGCTTAGATGACTTTGGGTTTGGTGATGACCTTTTAGATAGAACACCAAAGCTATGATCCATAAAAGAAGAATTGATAACTGGGTCGTATTAAAATTAGAAACATCTGGCCAGGCGCGGTGGCTCAAGCCTGTAATCCCAGCACTTTGGGAGGCCGAGACGGGTGGATCACGAGGTCAGGAGATTGAGACCATCCTGGCCAACATGGTGAAACCCCGTCTCTACTAAAAAATACAAAAAACTAGCTGGGCGAGGTGGCGGGCACCTGTAGTCCCAGCTACTCGGGAGGCTGAGGCGGGAGAATGGCGTGAACCCGGGAGGCAGAGCTTGCAGTGAGCTGAGATCCCGCCACTGCACTCCAGCCTGGGTGACAGGGGGAGACTCCGTCTCAAAAAAAAAAAAAAAAAATAGAAACATCTGCTTTGTGAAAGACACTATCAAGATAATTAAAAAGTCACAGACTGGGAGAAAATATTTGCAGAAGGCATATCTGTTAGAGAACTGTTATTGAAAATATACAAAGAAATCTTAAAATTCAACAATAGGAAAATTAGCCCATTTAAAATTAGTCAGAAAACCTTAACAGACACCTCATCAAAGAAGATATACAGATGGCAGATAGGTATATGAAAGATGTTCCACGTCATATGTCATCAAGAAAATGCAAATTTAAACAAAAATAAGATATCACCACATGTGAATTAGAATGACCCAGATCAGAACACTGACAGCACCAAATGCTGGTGAGGATGTGGAGCAACAGGAAGTCTCATTCATTGCTGGTGGGGATGCAAAATGTTGCAGCCACTTTGGAAGATAGCTTGGTAGTTTCTTACAAAATTAAATATACTTGTACCATATGATCCAGCAACTGTGCCCCTTGGCATTTACCCAGAGGAACTGAAAACTTATGTTCACACAAAACTTGCACACAGATGTTTGTAGCAGCTTTTGCCAAAATCTGAAAGCAATCAACATGTCCTTCAGTAGGAGAATGGATAAATAAAGTGCGGTTCATCCAGAAAATGGAGTATTTTCAGCACCAAAAGGAAGTGGGTATGAAGTCATGAAAAGACATGGGAAAAAAAATGCATAATACAAAGTGAAAGAACGCAATCTGAAAAGGTCTGTATATTGTATGAATTCAACTATATGAAATTCTGGAAAAGGCAAAACCAAAGAAACAGTAAAAAGATCAATGGTTGCCTGTGGTTAAGGAAGAGGGAAGGATGAGTAGGTGTAGCACAGAGGATCTGGGGGAACTGAAACTACTCCGTGATACTATAATGGTGGATAAATGTCATTATACATTTGTTAAAACCAATAGAATACATAACACTAAGAGTGAACCCTAATGTAAACTATAGACTCTGGGTGATAAGGGTACGTTAATATAGGTGCATCAATTGTAACAATCAATGATATTATTCTGGTGGAGATGTTGATAATGGGGAGGCTATGCATGTGTGGGCAGAAGCTACATGGGAAATCTCTGTACCTTCACTCAACTTTGCTGTGAACCTAAAACTGTTCTAAAAACTGAGGTCTATTAGAAAAAAAAAAAAAAAGAAGCAGAAACGAAATCACTAAACAAAGTAATACATGCACTACACACTGTTAATAGTGTTTCACACACATATCACTACACCTGGTAATGCATACACATAGCTGTGTTTTAAAATATTTTCCCAATCAAAATAGCAAAAGCACATAAACTCACAGAGTGAGCACGCAAATACTGCTTAGCACACTTTTTTTTTTTTTTTTTTGAGACAGAGTCTTTCTCTGTTGCCCAGGCTGGAGTGCAGTGGCACGATGTCGGCTCACTGCAACCTCCACCTCCCAGGTTCAAGCAATTCTCCTGTCTCCACCTCCCGAGTAGCTGGAATTACAGGCGTGCACCACCACGCCCGGCTAATTTTTGTATTTTTAGTAGAGACAGGGTTTCCTGATGGTCAGTCTGGTCTCGAGCTCCTGACCTCAGGTGATCCACCTGCCTTGGCCTCCCAAAGTGCTGGGATTACAGGTGTGAGCCACTGCACCCAGCCTACATTTTTTATCCCACAAACACACACACACACACACACACACCCCCCTAACTTAGCAGTGGTTTGTATATATCACTAAACACAGAGGTTCAGTATATATCACTAAAGTATGAAGGATGTGCATCCATATGGTTAACATACTCTTTCACAAACATATTACTATTTTCTGTATCATATGAACCACCTGTATTAAACAAGTTCCAATGTATATCATTAAACCAAGTAGAACATATACCCCACATGTTACACCCAATGTCCCACACATATATCACAATGCTGGTTACACACACTAAACTCATTAGCACATACAGAACTCTGTTAAACACAGCTTCAATACACGTCACTAAACCACATGTATACGCATAACACACTTCTACACATATTTCACACATATCATCACTCTACTCAATTAAAGAGGCACTTAGCTAAGATAAATACAGTTTTTCAGCATAAATCTTTAAGTAAAGTAGTATATGCACTCCACACTGCTAAACGCAGTGTTTCCTGTGTATATCCAATCCTCAAGATGGTATGCACCTAGTCCTGTAAGCACAGTGTTCCAACATTTCCCAAAACAAAGCAGTACCTGAACCACACACATCTCTCTTTTTAAAAAAGTAACACATTTAGTAGGTGCTACAAACTTATCCCATATTTCATATACCCCTTATATCACTATACTCAGGCAACACATGCACCTCTCCTAAATGCAGTTTCAAAATGTCATTAAACAAAATAGTACACGCACCTCACACTGCTAGCACAATGTTTCACACGTATATCACTACATACAGGAACACACAACACTAACTTTGTGGGAGTTTTTGTGGTGGTGTTTTTTTTGTTTTTGTTTTTGTTTTTGAGACGGAGTCTCACTCTTTTTCCAGGCTGGAGTGCAGTGGTGTGATCTCGGCTCACTGCAACCTCTGACTCCCTGGTTCAAGCAATTCTCCTGCCTCAGCCTCCCGAGTAACTGGGATTACAGGTACATGCCACCACACCTGGCTAATTTTTGTATTTTTAGTAGAGACGGGGTTTCACTACGTTGGCCAGACTGGTCTTAAACTCCTGACCTCGTGATCCACCCGCCTCGGCCTCCCAAAGTGTTGGGATTACAGGCGTGAGCCATGGCGCCCAGCCAACATTATCTTTGTTAAACACGAAGTCCTAAGTGCTTCACACAGTGTAAACTCAACTGTTTCTCATATGTATCATTACACTCAGTAACATCGGGCTCTGTAAACAGTGTTTCAATATATGTCAGGGATAACAGCACATGTACGGCACACTGCTAAACAGGATGTTTCAAACATACATAATAATACACTTACCCACTACTCTTAAATATATTATCGCATATCATTTAACAAAGTAATATACACAGGTGTTAACCCAATGTTTTTGTTTGTTTTGTATATATTCATGGGGTACAAATGCAGTTTTGCTACATTGCTACAGTGCATTGTGGTGAAGTCAGCCTATGCATCACTGGAGTAATACACATTGCACCCAGCAAGCAACTTCCCATCATCCACCCTGCTCTCACTCCCACTTCAAGTCTCCTGTCCATCATTCCACACTTGGCTTAAATGTAGTGCTTCTAACACATATCTCAATACAGGGTAGCATGCTAACCTAACACTATTAATCACGCTATTTCACATATATCATTAA
Source organism: Colobus angolensis palliatus (assembly GCF_000951035.1). Taxonomy (NCBI): domain Eukaryota; kingdom Metazoa; phylum Chordata; class Mammalia; order Primates; family Cercopithecidae; genus Colobus; species Colobus angolensis. Next base: position 3,863,683 of record NW_012115633.1, on the reverse strand, counting down.
AAAGGTCAGGGTCAGACTGAGGCATAAGGTACAGGTCAGGGTCAGGACAGGTTCAGGGTCATGGTGAGGTTGTCTCAGGGTAAGGGTCAGGGTTAGGACAGTATTCAGCAGGATTCAAGGTCATGGGATCTTCATGATGAAAATAAATGAAATAATTCATGTCAGGGTTCATATCAGGATGAGGGTCAAGGTCAGAGTCAGGGTCAAAGTTATGAAGAAGGTTATATTCAATATCAGGGTAATTGCAGGGCAGGGGGTGGTCAAGGTCTAGCTCTAAGTGAATGTGTGGGCACGCGGTAGAAGAGGCTCAGGGTGAGGGACACAGAACGTTCAGGATAATGGTGAGGGTCAGGCTCAGGGTCATGGTGAGAGCCAGGATAAAGTCCAGCTCCAGGTAAGTGGCTGTGTCAGAGCTGGGGCCAGGAGGAGGGTCCCAAGGCTAAGGCCATGAGAAATGTCAGATGCCCTGTCATAGTGAAGGTCAGGGTGTCTATTCATTTCCTAGGGTTGAGTAACAAATTGACACAAACAGAATGAATTAAGACAACGGAAATTATTGTCTGGTGGTTGTGCTGATCAGAAGTCTAAAATCCAGGTGTGGGCAGGACCACACCCTCTGAAAGCTCCAGGGGAGGATCCTTCCTTACCTCTGAGGCTTCTGCAGGCTCCTAGAGTGCCTTTTCTTGTGAGCATCACTCCAATGTCTGCCTCTGTCTCCACATGGCCACCTTCCTGTGCATCTCCTCGAAGTCAGTCTCCTCCCTCTCTGTGTTTCAACATATATTCCTAAACAAATGTACACATTCAATCCACTATGAAGCAGTGTTCCACACTCCCATTTCAAGGTTCTTTATTACTTCTGCAAAGACTCAATCACCAAATCACATTCATAGACATCAAGAGTTAAGACATGGATGTACCTTGTTGGGGTCACTATTCAACCCGGTGCAGAGTCAAGGTCAGATACAGTCGAGTCAGAGTCAAGGTCAGGTTTCATGGCCAGCCTTAGGGTAGTGTCAAGGTAAAGATGAGGGGTTAGGTCAAGGTCAAGGGCAGGGTGAACTGCAGGTTCAGATTAACAGATGAAGGGGAGGGTGATGGTCATGACCAATGTCATGATGAGGGACACAGAGAGGTCCAGGTCAGCATAAAGGTGAGTGCCAAGTTTAGAGTTAGGGTCTGAGTGAGGATAGTATTAGAGTCAGGGTCAATATCAGGGTTAGGTGCTAGCTCACAGGGTGGTTAAGGTAAGAGCAATGCCACAGAAAGGAGCAGTGTGAGGTGGGGCATCTGAGGATCTGTGTCATGATCAGACTCAGCGTTAGGCATATTCAGGTCACAGCCAGCATCAGGGTGAAAAGGCCTTTCAAGGATCAGCATCCAAGTCAATGTCAGGTTCAGACTCATAATGAGAGTCAGAGTCAGGGTCATGCGAAAGGCAGATGGAAAGTCAATAAGGTTTATTGCCATGGTCAACAGCAGAGTGAGGTTCAGGGTTAGGATCTGTGGTGGTCAGGAATACAATGAGGTTAAGGGTTATGGTCAGGGCCAAGATGACAGTGAAGATCAGGGTCAGAATGAGGATACAGGTCAGGCTTGGGTGAGGGTAAGTTCAGATATTATTGTGGGGACATTATCTTGGATTATCCACGTGGGCCAAGTCCAATCACACGAGTCCTTAAAGGCAGGGACCTCTCCTGGCTATAGTTATAAAGGGAGATATGACTAGGAAAGGAAGGCCACAGAAATGCAGCATCACTGGCTTTGAGGATGGAAGGAAAGACCATAAGCCAAGGAATGCGGCAGTCTCTAGAAAGTTAAAAGGTGAAGGAATAGATTCTCCTTTAGAGCCTTCAGCAAGGAATTTCAGGCCAATGAGGTCTGTACCAGACTTACAAAAGCTACAGAAGTATAATGTAACATTAAAAATTTGCATACACTTAAGTCACTAGGGATTACAGATGTGCGATTAGTTTCTTTGTTTTCAAGTTTCATCCACATTGTAATGTGTGTGAGTACTTAATTTTATTTGATGGTGAATTCCATCATATGTATAAACCATATTTTGTTCATCCATTCATACACTGGTGGACATTTGTGTTATTTTTGCCTTTTGGCTATTGTCAATATTATGAATATTTGTGTACAAATATTTGTTTAAGTACCTGTTTTGAATTGTTTTGACAATATACCTGGAAATAAAATTACTGAGTCATTTTTTTTTAAATACACGTTGAGTGGTTGTAAAGTGATATCTCCTTGTGGTTTGGGTTCACATTATCCTCATGATGAATAATATTAAGCATCTTTTCACATGCCTATATATCTTCTTCAGAGAAATGTCTATTCATGTCCTTTGTCATTTTAAAAATTAGGTCATTTGGGTTTTAAAAGTTAGGTTGTTAAGAGTTCTTTATATATTCTGGCTATGAGACCTGTATCAGATATATTATTTAAAAACACTTTCTCTCATTCTGTACATTGTCTTTTCACTTTCTTGATAATGTTCTTGGTTACACAAAAGTGTTTCATTGTCATTAAATCCATTTGACCTGTCATTTCTTTTGTTCCTCCTGCTTTGGTGGCATAGATAAGAATCCATTACCAAATCCAAAGTCAGAAAGACATAACTGTATGTTTTCTTCTAAGGGTTTTATAGTTTTAGATTTTTTATTTAGGTTGAGGTTAGTTTTTGAGTTATCTTTTTGTAAATGGTGGGAAGTAGGGATCCAACTCCATTCCTTTTCATGTGGATATCTGGTTGTCCAGTATCATTTGTTGAAGAGACTGTTTTCTATATTGAACAATCTTGGTTCCCTTATTGAAAATCAATTACTCATAAATATGTGAGTTTATTTTTGGATTCTCAATCCTGTTCTATTGATCTATATGTCTAGCTTTATGTGTGTACCACACTGTTTTGATTAGTATAGCTTTGTAATACATTTTTTGTTATTATTTTAATTGACAAAAAATTGCAAATAATACATTGCAAGAATAGATACAAATATAATAAATATGTACATGTTGCTTTGAAAAATGTATACATTGTAGAATGGCTTAATCCACCTGAAATAAGTTTTAAAATCAGCAAGTGTGAGTCGTACCAAGTTTGTGCTTCTTTTTCGATTGTCTGGACTTTTTGGGATCCTTGCAGCTCCTTCTGAATTGCAGAACTGACTTTTCCACTTCTGGAAAACCAGCTGTTTGAATTTTAATAGGGATTGCATAGAATCTATAGATCATTTCATATATTAATATCCCAACAACATTCAGTTCTCCAAAATATGAACATAGGATGTTTTTCCATTTATTTGGTTCCAATTTATTTAATTCATTTCAGCAATATTTTGGTGTTTACACTGTGCAAACTTTCCACTTCCTTGGTTAAATTTATTCCAATTTTTTTCTTGTTTTTCTTTTTCTTTTTTTGAGACAGACTCTCACTCTGTTGCCCAGGCTGGAGTGCAGTGGTGCTATCTTGGCTCACTGCAACATTGGCCTCCCAGGTTCAAGTGATTCTTATGCTTCAGTCTCCCAAGTAGCTGGGATTACAGGTGTGCACCACCATGCCCCACTAATTTTTTGCATTTTTAGTAGAGACAGGGTTTCACCACTTTGGCCAGACTGGTCTCAAACTCCCAACCACAGGTGATCTGCCCACCTCAGCCTCCCAAAGTGCTTACACACACAAGCCACCACACCCAGTCCCCAATTTTATTCTTTTAGGTGCTATTATAAATAAATTATTCTCTTAATCTTCTTTCTAGGTTGTATAGAAGTATAAATGACTTTTGTATGTTGATCTTGTATCTTACAACTTTCTGAATTTGTTTATTAGTGCCAACAGGTTTCTTTGTGGATTTTTAGGATTTTCTATTTATAAAATAATGTCATTGGTGAATGGAGATTGTTTTACTCTATTTACTTGTTATTTATTTCTTTTTCTTCTCCAACTGCCCTGACTAGAACTTCTAGTATTACATCTAATAGAAATGGAAAAAGCAGGCATCCTTGTCTTGTTCCCAGTTTCTGAGGGAAAGTTCTTACTATTTCATCACTAAGTATGCTATTAGCTTTGAGTTTTTCATAACTCTTATGTCCAGCTGAGGAAGTTTCCTTTTAGTTTGTTGCATGTTTTGTTTTATTTCTCCATCAAAGGGTGCTAGATTTTGTTAAATTCTTTCTCTGCATCAATCGAAATGATCATGTGGTTTTTCTCCTTCATTCCATTAATATGATTTAAACACTGATTTTCATATTTGAACCATCCTTACATTTCTGTGATAAATCCCACTTAGTTGGGCATGTAGTCCTCTTAATATGCTGCTACACTTAGATTGTTAGTATTTTATTGAGGGCCTTTGCATCTATATTTACAAGGGATATTAATCTGTAGTTTTTCTTTTTTTTGGCAGTGGGGGGAATGGAATTTTGCTCTTGTTGCCCAGGCTGCAGTGTAATGGTGTGATCTTGGCTCACTGCAACCTCCACCTCCTGGGTTTAAGTGATTCTCCTGCCTCAGCCTCCCGAGTAGCTGGGATAACAGGAGCCCACCATCACGCCCGGCTAATTTTTTTTGTATTTTTAGTAGACAAGGGGTTTCATCATGTTGGCCAGGCTGGTCATGAACTCCTGACCTCGGATGATCCACTCACCTCAGCCTCCCAAAGTGTTGGGATTACAGGCATGAGCCACCGCGCCTGGCCAGTTTTACTTTTTCAAAGGAATTTTATTATGTATATTTAAGGTATACAACATGATGTTATGGGACACATAGAGATAATAAAAAGGTAACTATAATGAAGCAAATTAACACATCCATGATATCACAGTTACCCATTTGTGTGTGTGTTTGTAACAAGAGCAGCTAAAATCTCACTTAGCATGAATGCCAAATACAATACAACTTTATTACCTGTAGTGCTCATGTTGTACATTAGATTTTTAGACTTGTTCATCCTACATATCTGCTACTTTGTATCTTCTCACCTCTCCCCATTTCCTCCCTGCCTCCTCCTGGTAAGCACTGTTTTGTTCTCTAGCTCTGTATATTTGATTTTTTAAAAAAATATTTTATATAAGATCATGCAATATATTTTTTCCTGTGTCTGACTTATTTCACTTAGCATAATGTCCTCCAGGCTCATGCATGTTGTGGCATATAGCAAGTTCTCATTCTTTTTTAAAGCCAAATAATAGTTTAGCTTTAAACCTACTGTAGTTTCTTCATCCATTCATCCATTGACAGACACTTAAGTTGTTTCCGTATCTTGGCTATTGTGAATAACGGTGCAATGAATATGAGAGTGAAGATATTTTTACAAGGGTATATTTCTCTTGGGTAGATGCCCAGGAGAGGGATTGCTGGGTCATATTGTAGTTCTATTTTTAATTTATTTGTAAAACTCCATACTGTTTCCATAAAGGCTGTATCAATCTACATGCTTGCAACAGTGTACAAGAGTTCTTTTATCTCCACACACCCTCACCAACACTTGTTATCTTTTGATTTTCTTATAATAGCCATCCTAATGGGTATAAGGTGGTATCTCACAGTGGTTTTTATTTGCATTTCTCTGACGATTAATGATGTTGATCACCCATTTATATACCTGTTGGCCACTTTTACGTCTTCTTCAGAGAAATGTCTATTCAGGTCTTTTGTCCATTTTTATTTGGTTATTTATTTTATTTGGGTTATTTGCTTTTCTACTATTGAGTTGTATGAGTTGTGTGAATATTAACCCCTCATTAAATGCATGGTTTGCAAATACTTTTTCTCAATTCACTGCCACTTTGTTGTGTCCTTTGTTGTGCAGTAGATTTTCATTTGATGTAGTTCCACTTATTTATTTTAGCTTTTATGAACTGAGCTTTTGTGTGATATCCAAAAAAATCATTGTCAAGGCCAATCTCCAGGAGCTTTCAGCATGTAATGGGGTTTTATAGCTTCTGATCTTATATTTAGGTCTTTATCCATTTGAGCTGAATTTTGTTTGTAATGTAAGACGTATGTCCAATTTTATTCTTTCACATGTGGAAATCCATTTTTCCATGCACCATTTATTGAAGAGACTATCCTTTCTCCATTGTGTCCTCTTGGTGCTCATCAAAAATTAGTTGACCACATATGATTGATTTATTTCTGGGCTCTCAATTCTTTTCCACTGATCTGTATGTCTGTTTTAATGCCAGTAATATGCAGTCTTGTTTTTTGTTTTGTTTTTGTTTTTTTTGAGATGGAGTCTTGCTCTGTTGCCCAAGCTGGAGTGCAGCAGTGCAATCCTGGCTCACTGCAGTCTCTGCCTCCCGGGTTCACGCAATTCTCCTGCCTCAGCCTCCTGAGTAGCTGGGACTACAGACGCACACCACCATGCCCGCCTAATTTTTTGTATTTTAGTAGAGACAGGGTTTCACCACGTTGCCCAAGCTGGACTCGAACTCCTGAGCTCAGGCAATCTGCCCTCCTCGGCCTCCCAAAGTGCTAGGATTACAGGCATGAGCCACTGCACCTGGCCTGCAGTTTTTATTACTATAGCTTTGTAATATAATTCTAAATCAGGAAATGTGATGCCTCCAATTTTGTTTTTCTTTCTCAGAATTGTTTTGGCTAGTTGAGGTCTTTTATGTTTACATACGAATTCGAAGTTGTTTTTTTTTCTGTAAAGAATGCCATTGGGATTTTGATAGGTATCGCATTGAATTTGTATATTGCTTTTGGTAGAATGGTAGTAATATTGGTGAAATTAACCATATTAATCCTTCTTTGTGTTTTGTCTGTGTTGGGGATCCTTTGAGGTTCACGGATGTTGATGCTCCTATCTCTCCCAAGGCTTGAGAAGTTTTCAGGAATTATTTCGTTAAATAACCTTTCTGTTCCTTTCTCAGTCTTGTCTCTTTCTTTAAAATCCACAATGCTTTCTTTAAAATCCTAACGGTGTCCCGCAAGCCCTATAGGTTGTCTTCACTTTTATTCATTTTTTTCCCCTTTTTCTGAGTCATTTCAAAAAATCTGTCCTCAAGTTCAGAGATTTCTTCTTCTGTTTGATCTAATCTGCTATTTAAGTTCTGTAATAAATATTTTAGCTTCTTCAGCTCTAGGATTTCTGATTCTTTTTAATGTTACCTATCTCTTTGTTGAATTTATCATTTAACTCATAAATTGTTTTTATAATTTCATTGACTTGTCTATTTGTATTGCCTTGCATCTCTTGGAGTTTCTTTTCTTTTTTTTTCTTTTTTTTGTATGGACAGAATCTCAGTATGTTGCCAGGCATGTCTCGAACTTCTGGCCTCAAGTGATCCTCCTACCTCAGCCTTCCAAAGTGCTGGGATTACAGATGTAAGTCACCACACCCAGGCTAATGTTTCCTTAAGATCATTATTTTGAATTCCTTTTCAGGCAATTTGTAAATTTCTATTCTTTGGGGTCAATTACTAAAGTACTATTGTGTTCCTTTGGTGGTGTCCTGTTTCCTTGCTTTTTCATGTTCTTGTGTCCCTGTGTTAATGTGTGTGCATCTGGTGGTGCAGTTACCTCTTCTAAATCTTTCAGACTGGCTTTCGTAGGGGAAGACTTTCTCCTATATATGGGCCTGAGGGTGTTGGTTAAGCAGGGTGCAGGGGCTCTGTTTCTGTGTCAGTGCATTGGTGTAGTCTGCATGCAGTTTCATCAGTTGTGACAAATGTCAGCAATGACTGTGGTGCCTGGGTGGTCTAGGTTGCGGAAGTTTGTGGAAGTGACAATGGCTGTGTAGGTTATTAGGGCAAGGGCTTTAGGGATCCGTCTATTCCTGTCTTACTCACAGTGCAGAGTCTTCACTAAAGGGATCTCTCTTGGTGTAGAGTCTGACACAACCCACTGGTAGCCACAATGGCACTGGGATTCAGAGCATAGGTCCATAGGTGTTCAGAGCAGTTGCGAAGCTGGGTTCCTGGTCTCAGGACTTGAGGCACTGGTTCAATTTCCAAGGCACAAGTAGATACAGTTCTCTTGCTAAGATAGGGTCTTTTGCTGAGGCACACTCCAGCAGTTCGGGCCAAGGGGGCTGGGATGTAGCTATAGTTCTGACCCTGAGGGCAGGGTGAAGCCCTGACACAGCTATGGAGTAAAGAGGTGCTCTGGAGGCTGAGGCCCTGGGGAGCAGGACACAGCTGCAATTTGGGACACAGAACCAAGAGGGTACAAAAACAGCTTGGGCTCTGGGAGATGAGGTACCAAACAGTGGGGTCACTCTGGACCCTGGGATGGTGGGACATGGCAGTAGCCAAGGCTCTGTGAGTCTAGGGGCAGCAACAGCAAGGACTTGGACATGGCAAGATGCCCCTGTGCTTGGGATCTGGGGGGAATAGAGCAGCACAGCAATGACTCCACTGTCCAGAGAGGTAGAGCACCTCAGCAGCTCAGACTTTGAGGGGCTACTCCAGTTCCAGACAGGTGGGGCACTGTGGATGTTTAGCCTGGAGGTTGACATGACCCAGCTCAGGCAAAATCCTGATTCCCTGGGGTGTAAGGTGCAGCTAAGAACCCAGAAAGCATGGCTACACGGGTCAGTGGAGGCTCAGATCCCTAGGGCATGGTTCTATATCAGCTGTGGCACTGGTGGGTGCAACTGCTCCAATGTACCAGAGGCTGAGCCCCGGGGCAAAGTGCTGTCTCACCTGTGGTGGCTCTGGAGTGCCAAAGACATAAGGCCCCTGGGGAGCAGGGCATGCCTCTGCCGTGGCACCAGGATTGTGTCTGCTATGGTTTGTAGGATGCCTGAGGTCCCTGGGAGGTAGGGAGTCAGTTCAGCTCAGCCATAAGTGGAGGGTGTGCCAGTGTCTCACATGGGGGTGATGGAGCTTGGCCCTAGGGGACAGAGCTTGGAACAGCCTGCTTTGGGGATGATGTGTTACTGGGTAAGATGGTTTTAGTGTTGGCAAAGCCACAGGGATGAAGGGGTACATAGCTGCACAATCCCAGAGCACAACGCACTCTAGCAGTGGCTCTGGTCCAAGATGGTACAGTACAGTAACAGCACAGATCATGGGGGAGGGCACAGTATCAGCTCTTTCTCTTGGATAGCTCAGCATGTGAACTCTGGGGAGCTCCCTCAGTTGGGTTCAGAGCTTGTGAGGACTGTGGGAGCCTCTGGTAATGAAGACTGCATGTGTCCATGGTGGTGATGTGGGTTGCTGGGGTCCCCCTGCTCACCTTTTCCCTGCAGGAAGAAGTCTCTCCTGGTTCCAAGCTGATCCTGAGTGGATAGAGTGACAAAGATGAGGTGTATCCTTTCCTTCCCTGTGCAGCCATCCCGGGTTTCCATACTCTACAGAATTTCTGCTGCTTCTTTATTGTTCTCCAGGCTCTCCTTTAGTTATTTTGATTGAAATATAGTTGCTTATTCACTATATTTTGATTTTTTGTTGGAGTTGGGGATGAACCTAGGAGCTTCCAGTCAGTAAGCCATCTTATAACATCCAATAATTACTTTCTATTTTTCTTTTTGTATGATATCTTTGCCTGCCTTTGATATCAGGGTAATACTGGCCTCATAGAATGAACTAGGAAGTGTTCCTTCATATTTTATTTTTTTATTTTTATTTTTATTTTTATTATACTTTAAGTTCTAGGGTACATGTGCATAGCGTGCAGGTTTGTTACATATGTATACTTGTGCCATGTTGGTGTGCTGCACCCATCAACTTGTCAGCACCCATCAATTCATCATTTAT
>NW_012115633.1:3847282-3847633 GCF_000951035.1 Colobus angolensis palliatus | reverse complement strand
CAGTACCTCAGTTGAAAATGCAGAAATCACCGGTCTTCTGTGTCGCTCGCGCTGGGTGTTGGAGACTGGAGCTGTTCCTATTCGGCCATCTTGCTCCGCCCAACCCCATATTTTATTTTTTAAAAGAGATTGAGAATAACTGGTGTTAATTCTCCTTTTTACTTTCTTTTTCTTTGTTTGTTTTTAGACAAGGTCTCACTCTTTCACTGTTACCCAGGCTGGAGTGCAGTAGTGCAATCATGGCTCACTGCAACCTCAAACCCCTCACCTCAAGCAATCCTCCCACCTTAGCCCTCCCAAGTAGCTGGGACTATAGGCATGTGCCACTATGTCTGGCTGATTTTTTTTTTT
>NW_012115633.1:3838402-3846857 GCF_000951035.1 Colobus angolensis palliatus | reverse complement strand
AAAAAAAAAAAAAAAAATTACAACAGGTGTTAAATACGATCTTGCAGTCTTAAGGGTCAGGGTTTGAGACAAATGACACCAGGGAGAAGCTGAAGTTATCTCTGGGGTAGGTCCAGAAAAATCCAGGCACAGCGAAAAGTTCTCCCTGGACTTTTTTTTTTTTGTTGACACAGGGTCTCACTATGTTGCCCAGGCTGGTCTCAAACTCCTGGGCTCAAGCAATCCTCCTGCCTCAGTGTCTCAAAGTCCTGGGATTACAGGGTGTTAATTCTTCTCAAATGTTTGGTAGACTTTACCAGTGAAGCCACCTGGTCCTGAATTTTTCTTTGTTGAGACTTCTTGTTAATAGGCTCTCTTTATGTGCATTTGTAAATTCCCAGCAATTTAAGCCTAATTTTGTGTCACTAAAGTAAATGATAATGTGCTGTAAAGTTGTGGTGAATGATTTTCATTTAAAAGATCATTTTAGAAATTAAAAAAAATTTTTTTATTGTACAACTTCACCTCAATAAAGCAAGTTTAGTACACCCCAGATATGTGTTAGCCAGCAAGGACTCCAGGCAAAACAGTAAAAACTCTTAAACTCCCCCAACCAAAACAAAGGCAACCCATTTTAAAAATGGGCAACTGATTTGAATAGATATTTCTACAAAGAAGATAGAGAAATGGCCAAAAAGCACATGAAAAGATGCTCAACATCATTAATCATTATAGAAATATAAGTCAAAGTCAATAAGATACCATTTCATAGCCACTAGCATGGTTAAATATTTTTTAAAGGGGAAAATTATAAGTATCGGCAAGGATGCCCTCTAACATGGCTGTAGGTAATATAAAATGGTGCAACTTCTGTGAAAAAGAGTTTTGTGGTTCCTCAGAAAGTTAAACATAAAATTGTAAACATAATCCAGTCATTCCCCTCCTACGTATATACCCCCAAGTGAAAACATGTGTTCACAGGAAGGGGAACATCACACACCGGGGCCTGTTGGGAGTGGGGGAAGGGAGGAGGGATAGCATTAGGAGATATACCTAATGTAAATGACGAGTTAATGGGTGCAGCACACCAACATGGCACATGTATACATATGTAACAAACCTGCACGCTGTGCACATGTACCCTAGAACATAAAGTATAATAATAATAATAATAATAAAAGAAAACATGTGTTCAAACAAAACTTTTACACAAATGTTCAGGGCAGCATTATTCATAATAGATAAAATGTGGAAACAACACAAAGGTCCATCAACTGATTAATGGATAAACAAAATGGTCATCCACCCAATGGAATACCATACAGCCATTAAAAAGGAATGTAAATTAATATAGCCATTAAGGAAAAACAGTATGGACATTGCTAAGAAAGCTAAAAAATAAAACTACTATGTGATCCTGCAATCTCACTGCTGAGTATATACCCAAAGGAACTGAAATCTGTGTGTCAAAGAGACATTTGCACTGCCATGTTCATTGCAGCATTATTCATAATAGCCAAGATATGGAATCAACCTGTGTCCATCAACATGTGAAAGGATAAGGAAAGTGTGGTATATATACACAATGGAATACTATTCAGTCTTAAAAAAAAAAAAGGAATCCCTGTCATTTGCACATGTATGAACCCGGTGGACATTATGTTAAGTGAAATAAGCCAGACACATAAACACAGATACTGCTGATCTCATATGTGGAGTCTTAAAAAGTTAAACGCACAGAGAGTAGAATGATGGTTATCAGGGGCTGGGGTGACAGATGGGTAGGACTGGCCAAATTTCAGTTAGATGGAGAAATAAGTTCAGGAGATCTACTTATTGTACAACATGGTGACTATAGTTAATAACAATGTATTGGGTTGGCACACTGACTCATGCCTGTAATTCCAACACTTTAGGAGGCTGAGGCAGCAGGATCGCTTGAGGCCAGGAGTTTGAGACCAGCCTGGGCAACATGGTGAAACCCTGTCTCTACAAAAATTAAAAAAAAAAAAAAAAGTCAAATGTGTTGGTAAGCACCTGTGGTTCCAGCTACTCGGAAGACTAAGGCAGAGGGTCTCTTGAGCCCAGGAGGTTGAGGACGCAGTGAGCCGTGACTGCATCATTGCACTCCAGCCTGGGCAACAGAGTGAGACCCTGTCTCAAACAAACAAAATGTATCATATACTTGGAAATTGCTAAGAGTAGATTTTAAGTGTTTTCAAGCACGAAAAAGTTATGTGAGGTAATGCATGTTTTAATTAGCTTGATTTAGCCATTCCACAATGTATACATATTTAAAAACATGTTGTATACCATAAATATATATAATTTTTGTCAATTAAAAGGTAAGTTAAAAAAAAGAAAGTGGGACTTTTGGCAGTGAGTAGGTAATGAGGGCAGATCCCTCATGAATAGGGTGAATGCCTTTAAAGAGACCCCAAAGGGATAACTAGCCCCTTCTACCATGTGAGTGAGAACACACTAGAAGGTGCCATCTATGAGGAATGGGCCCTCATCAGACACTGTATCTGCCAGTGCCTTGATCTTGGACTTCTTAGCCTCGAGAACTTTGAGAAATAAATTTCTATTCTTTTTTTTTTCTCCTTTTTTGAGACAGAGTCTCGCACTGTTGCCTAGGCTGGTGTGCAGTTGTGCAATCTCGGCTCATTGCAACCTCTGCCTCCCAGGTTCAAACAATTCTCCTGCCTCAGCCTCCCAAGTAACTAGGATTACAGGCACCCCGCCACCACGCCTGGCTAATTTTTTTGTATTTTTAGTGGAGACAGGGTTTCACTATGTTGGCCAGGCTGTTCTTGAACTCCTGACCTCGTGATCCACCCACCTTGGCCTCCCAAAGTGCTGGGATTACAGGCATGAGCCACTGTGCTCGGCCTAAATTTCTATTCTTTTTAAGCTATGCAGTTATGGGTTGTTAGTTGATGGGTTGTTATAGTAACCCAAATAGACTAAGAAAATCAACTAAGGCCTAAGGCCTAACATAGGCCTGGCACATAGTAAACTTCAATATTTGTTTGTTGAATGAATGAATGCCCATTCCTTGAATAATTTGCATTTGACTCTATTTTCCGCTCCTACTTTTTGTATGTATAAAAACCATTTGTATACCTTTGAGAACCTAGATCCATGGTTCTCAAAGTGTGATCAGGAAAAAGCGATAAAGTGAGATTCACCAAAGTTGAAAACCTCTGTGCGTTACCACTTACTGGGTTTGTGGCTTTTTGCAAGTTATGTAATATGTCTGTGATGCAATTACCTCATATGTAATCATAATGTACTTCACACAATTGTCATAGAGATTTTCTGAGATCAATGATAATAATAATTGATAATAATAATAAGTGCCTGGGCACTTACTATGTATCTGCTGTGTTCTAACTCATCAGGTGAGGCACTATTTTCATTTCATAAAAAGGGATTAACATTGCCTGCACATATAAATATCATATTATTATTATTAACATTATTGTAGTCAATGATGAAAGAAGAGGCTGACAAGGCCTTTTCTTCCCACCCTGAGTGCACGGATATCCTAGACGGATGTTTTGTGGGCGACCACTGTGTGACAGCCGGTTACTCCGTGCAATTGCATCCAGTCCAGTGCTTCTCACAGGTGAGCATGCATCAGAGTCAGTTGAAGGGCTTGTCAAAACAGATTGCCAGGTCTTATCCACTAGGTTTCTGATTCAATTGGTCTAGTACGGAGTCCAAGAATTTGCATTTCTGACAATTTCTCAGATGCTGCTGATGCTATCAGCCCCTCACCAAACATTTTTAAAATAATTATTTTATTGAAATATAATTCATATACCATAAAATCACCCTTTAAAGTGTACCATTCAGTGATCTGTTACAATATTCACAGTTGTACAACCATCATCATTCTAGAACAAAGTACACATTTTTCTTAATTTTTCAATCTGTTTTAAAAATAGGTATACAAAACTACATTAAAAAGTAGAGATGGAGAAGTCTTCCTCCCCTCATCCCAATCACTTGGTTCCTCCCCTCTACTAGGTAACCCCTTTTATTTATTTTCTATATATCTATTTTGATGTTGCATTTCTTCATGCAGATATAAGCAATATGTTTTCTTTTCCTGTTTTCTTGCACTAGAGAGGCAGCACACTATGAATCATATTCTGTCAATTGTTTTTTTCATTTAGTAAAGCCGGAGATCATTATGAAGGTATTACCATGGCATATTTAACAGTCTCCTTACTCTCCAAGTAAACAAATATATCAATTGTTTCTAGTCTTTTGCTATTGCAATCTATGCTGCAATAAATACCCTTACATACATACCATTTCACATGTGTTATCATTTCATATGTGTCTCCTCTAAAATTCAGGTGTTGCCAAATAGGCCATGAAAGCTCCTCCATTGTTAATGGGATTAAGGCCCTTATAAAAGAGACTTCATGCAGCATTTGGCTAGCCTGCTTTCGTGGCCTTCTGCCTTCTTCTTTTCGTGGCCTTAATCCCATTAACAGCAAGAAGGCCCACACCAGACACCAAATGCCAGCTCCTTGATCTCAGATTTCTCAGAGTGAGAAAGTAAACGTCTGTTCTTTGTAAACTACCCAGTATCAGATATTCTGTTATAGCAGCACAAAACAAAGACAATATGTGTGCAGGTGTATGTGTAGGATTAATTCCCAGAAGTATGATTGCTAGCTTAAAGAGTAAACACACTTATAATTTTGAAACATATTCCCACAGTCACATTGATAGGAGTTGCCTAATTTTGTACTTTTGTTAGCAATACACGAGAGGACCCTTACCCCAATATGTGTTGTTGAGGACTTGGATTTTAGCCAGTATGATAGGTGTGCAGTTTAAGTTTGCATTTTTTCTTGCCATGAGTGAGATAGTACATTTTTCATTGTATAAAAGCCATTTGTGTTCCTTTCTCTGTGAACTGCCCTTGTCCTTTGCCTATTTTCTACTGGGTTTTTGGTTATTTTCCCCAAGGAATACTTTTGGTTACTCCTCCAAGAGGAATTTATACTTTAGGGGGTTGTTTCTATATGACATCAATATGAACTATTCTTCAATTTTGCCATTTGTCTTTGCTTATTGTGTTTTTTTTTTTGCCATGCATAATTTAGGGTTTTTATGTAGTTGAATTGATCAATCTTTCCTATTACAACTAGGGCATTTTGAGTCATAGTTGGAAAACCTTTCTCCCACTCTAAGATTATAAAGGAATCTGGTCATGTTTTATTCTAATACCTTGACATTTTTTTCACATTTAAATCTTGGATTCATTTGTAGCCTAGAGCACTATTATCTACCAGACTAAAAAAGAATATTGACGAGTAGATTCTAAACATTTCTCCTCATATTAGATCTTTCTTTAAATACAATCTTGCCCCATATGTAACACAGATGGAAGGAGAGCTGCCCTGAAAGTGCAACAGAGATGCTCTTGTGAGTCGCAACCTCCCCAGACTCCATGGATCTCCATGGAATCCTTAGGATGGCTGTAAGCAGAGTGAAGACCACAGATATCTGCAGAACAACAACTAGGCCAAAAAGTTTGATGAGAAAAAAGTTAAAAGAAGGACTTTCTGGTTTGTCTTGATGTTTGCCATTGAGTGTTTGCTGAGGAGGAAATAAGACAAGACTGGAGAGGCCTCATGAGTCCCTTTCGGCAGGGGCTCATCTTTCTCATCAACAGTTCCCTTTTGCTGAGTTCATACTTCAACATACTCACGTTCAAGTGAAAAATTCCTCATGATTCTACTATGATCTGATTGGTGTAGTGGAGAATGCGTGGATCTCGGTATCACATATGAGTTCTAATCCTGAACACTTACTAGCTGTGCAGCCTCTGGCAAGTCATTTCTGTTTCACAATGAGTAGTTCATCCATAGTAAATAATTGAGTACTTTGCATATGGAAGACACTGTGCTAATTGATGGAGATACAAAAACGGAGAAGATAGAAATGGTAGTACTTTACAGTATGGTGGTGGAGCCACATGGTATAACAAATAACTATCGTAATTATTTAGATTCTGATTGTCACAACATCTTCAACAGAGTAGGGGTCCTGTGGACATGAAGAGTAGGGAGGTTCAGGCTTGCTAGTTTAGGGAAGCTGGCCACCAGATTCAGGTTTGACAGGTGCATAGGAAATGGCATGGCAGGAGGCCAGAGCCTTTTAGGCAAAAGGAAGAGCAAATGCTTATTAGACCCCAAGGCTGCAGGAGCTAGACACGTTTGACCACCAAAAGGAAGGCCAATATAGACAGCATCAACATCACCGTGGTGTCTGTGTGGAGAATGGATTGTATGTGTGTCATATGTGAGGGGTAAGTGGATTAGGGGACATGGGTTAGGAGCTACCAGCAGTCTGGGCAAAACACACTAGTGGCCTGGGAAACAGTGGTGGCAGTGGAAAGTTGACAGATTGGTAAGGGACACAAATCTGTTCACAAAAATTCATAGGTTTCTGGGTGAGCTATGGCCAGGTGGATGTCCACGCCACTACTGAGATGGTGAATTCTGAACAGGAGGAAGTTTGGAGAAAAATCCCAACATTTCGGCAGGACAGCACCTCCTGGTGGAGATGACAAGCGGGAGCCTCATCACAGGCCGGGTTGCGGGAGTGAAATGGGGACTCCCGGCGTGGTCAGGTGCACTTACTGTGATAAGACAGCGAGGCCCAGGGGAGGCGGCAATGGCAGACCTGGTTTCTCGGTGCAGTCCCAGTGGGAGGCCCGGTGTCCAAAATCCTCAACTAGATTGGGCATGCCGTTTATCTTGTTAACAACTGTTGACGGTAATGGCACTAGCAATAATGTCCTTCCCAGGCAAAGATGGTTTTTCTTCTGTGTTTTCAGCCACTGCAGAGTGGACATCTGCCATGAACCACGTATCTGTGCCTTTAGTTACCAGATTCAAACACGGGATGTTGGCAGAACAGGGACTAGGACGGAGAGAAAACCTGAAGATGGATCAACCGGAAAGCAATGCATTCTCACAGAGGCACAAAAAAGTGCCTCTGAAGCAGAAGATTCACCTCCACTTCTGCGTCCTTTTGAGGCAACTTTTTTTTTTTTTTAATTATACTTTAAGTTCTAGGGTACATGTGCATAACGTGCAGGTTTGTTACATATGTATACTTGTGCCATGTTGGTGTGCTGCACCCATCAATTTGTCAGCACCCATCAATTCATCATTTATATCAGGTATAACTCCCCAATGCAATCCCTCCCCCCTCCCCCCCCCATGATAGGCCCCAGTGTGTGATGTTCCCCTTCCCAAGTCCAAGTGATCTCATTGTTCAGTTCCCACCTATGAGTGAGAACATGCGGTGTTTGCTTTTCTCTTCTTGTGATAGTTTGCTAAGAATGATGGTTTCCAGCTGCATCCATGTCCCTACAAAGGACGCAAACTCATCCTTTTTTATGGCTCCATAGTATTCCATGGTGTATATGTGCCACATTTTCTTAATCCAGTCTGTCACAGATGGACATTTGGGTTGATTCCAAGTCTTTGCTATTGTGAATAGTGCCGCAATAAACATACGTGTGCATGTGTCTTTGTAGCAGAATAATTTATAATCCTTTGGGTATATACCCAGTAGTGGGATGGCTGGGTCATATGGTACATCTAGTTCCAGATCCTTGAGGAATTGTGAGGCAACTTCTGAGCATCCTTTCCTCCTCCCCAGGCCGACGCTTTTTTACCTTGTTAAACTACCTGGTAGCTTTCTCCATGGGAGGCGCCTTCTTCACAGTCCTCGGACGCAGTCAAACTGGTGGCCTTCCCAGGCTTCTGCTGGGTCGACTGTGGTCGACGCCGCACGGTCTCAGACCCACTTCTCTCACGCCCTGGGGAGCGGCGGGCCCCGCAGAGCCCCTGTGCGCCCGGGCGAACGTGGCAGGAACGCAATCTCCCGCCCCCTCAGACTCTGGCACCCCATAGCCTTTCCTCAGGCTCCACCAGTTCTCCTGTTGATGTGATGACCGACATGCAGTCCGGGCTCTGGACACTTAAAAGACTTTAGTCCTTACCCCCGGGCCCCAAACATGGGGAAACCACACGCTCTCTGCTCCAGTCACCAGCAGCCACTCCCACACCCTCTCTGCTCCAGTCACCAGCAGCCACTCCCATTCCTTAAGTATCCATTACTGCATGTGTAGCCTACTTCTGGTTTTCATTTTCATTTAAGGTCAGTTGTTGCCTGACAACACAAACGAAAGTAACTCAATTCGAAAGACAACACTTGGAGGCGGTCCCCACTCCAGGCGCCAGCCCAGCAGCTCTCCCGAACTCCCCAGGAGCTCGCGGGCGAGCAACGCCACAGCCCAGAGCGCACCCCCTAGACCCCACCGGCCCCAGGGAAGGAAGCTCTACCCTCCGCGCTGCACTCCTTCCGGGCTCTGGGCCCAACCGGGCAGTCCCGGAGGCCCTGGGGCTCTGGGGCGCGGAGAAGCCCTGCCCCC
>NW_012115633.1:3823295-3837972 GCF_000951035.1 Colobus angolensis palliatus | reverse complement strand
GTCTGGTCCTGGCGTGCGGGCCGGGCCCTCAGCGGCAGTACGGAAGGCGAGGGGTGGGGCCGCCGAGGGACGCAGCGTGCGGGAGCGTGTGTCCGCCTCGGAGGTACTTGGCTTTACTTTTGTCTCTTTTTGATTCTGGTGTAATGCATCAAACAGCAGGTAATCCTGGCGTGGCTTTGTCAATCTCCCCGGATAATCCCCTGTCAACTCTGCCTTTCTTCCTGCAGCACTGGGAGGGGACTGTGCGGTTGACCGCCCAGTTCTTGGACACCGCGCTGCCTCGGGGTCCAGAACGGGAGCGGGTGCCTAGGAATCGTTGGGTGAATGGTGTTTAATTGCACCTGTATCCGCGAGTGCATCCTTTTTTGTTCTGCTAATTGTGCTTGTTCTGGCACGTGTCCTTTATCGTTTTAAAGTTCCTTCTAACTTCCTTGCTTTCAAATACGTTTGTCTCATAGTAAAACAGTTTTTAAAAAACAAACACAGGACCTCCTTTCTTGACTCTTCCCTTTACTCGAAAACTTCTAAAACAAATAGTCCACATATACTGGTTCAACTTCTTTACCACTACCATGCTTTCTGGCTTCTCAAATGCCATTTATTATCAGCCCACACCATCAATTTTGTGACTGGCTTTAGGGAATAAAGAAATTCATTTCAGGCACCTCTGTTGATTAGAAGATACAGCCTGATTTCAGAAGTATTGTATGAAAAGAAATCAAGGAAATACATAGATTTGCTAAATCCAGTGTAAGTTACTTACTTGGTCATTGGAGCATTTGACACATTGACCACTTGCTTTTATTTCTTTTGGAACATCCCTGATGTTGCTACCCTGATTGTCTTCCTGTCTTGCAACAGCTTATTTTCTTCTCTTTACTGTGTTCGTGCCATGTTCTAATTTTTGACCTTGTGCTGCTTCTCATTTTCCACATTTGGTTTGGGCAATATCATACATTGAAGTTAATTGTCATTGCTGTATAGATGACTTTCAGATCTGTATTAGATCTTTCCCTAGAGCTCAAACTTAGTGCATCACAAAATCGTCATCTCACCCTTAGTCCTCCAGGCCCTAACAGTTTCTCTTGACTTAGAAATCTTAGTAGTTTTGAATTGACGTTTATTTCTGGTCACTTCATCTTGTCGTTTTTCAAGACTCTTATCAAATTTTTTTAGTAGTCGTACAGTTGTCTATTGTGTAATACGTTGCTGAAAACTGAAACAGTTCGTAACAAATATTTATTATAGAGTTCTGAGAGTCAGGAATCTGAGAACGGCTCAACTATGTGGTTGTAGTTCAGGATCTCCCACAAGGCTGCAGTCTAATAAAGGGTCATTGGAGCTGGAGAATCCAGTTCCAAGCTCACTCACATGGTTGTTTCTTGATAGCTCCATAGGGCAGCTTACAACAGGGTCCTGGCTTTCCCAAGAGCAAGAGAGAGAGCAACAAGATTTTGGCCCCCGTGTCTTTTATAGCCTAATCTCAGAAGTGACATCCCATCTGCTGTCTATTCATTACATGGACCAACCTGGTACAATGTATGAGGAGACTATAGAGGATCCCCAGGAGCTGGGGATCACAGGGCCCACCTTGGAGGCTGGCTTCCACAGTATTTCCCAGGAATTTATTTTTTGTTTTTGTCTCCCTTGGTCAGTCTCAAAGCACTTTAATGGTTAGAGTGTTGCTGTGTGATGCCAGCTAGCATGCTCCCATTCCATCTTCAGAGGTGACTTTCCCTTAGGCACTACTTTGATTATATTGTTAGTCCTCTACCTAAATCTCGTTTTACTTATTGGCTACATCATAATTTATTGCAGACTTATCCTGTGTTTAGTGCTTTATATGTATTAACTAATTTCTTTGAACAGTCCTGTGAGGTAGATACCATTAGTCTTGTTTTATGGATGAGGTAACTGTGGCTCAGCAGAGAGGCTAATTTGCCTAAGGTCACAGAGCAGTTAAGGGAAGAAGCTAGGATTTATATTCAGCTAGTCTGCCCCAGACCTTGCTTTTGTTCAGGCTCTCAGACTGTTTTTCACAGCCTCCATAATGTATCTGTGTCTTATTTCTTAACTTTACAGCTTTGTTCATTATTTATCTTATAGATGAAATAGACTACTGCTGTCACTGGACTTTCTTGCCCCTTAGTGGTAATTGCATATGTTCTTGGTTTGGAATAATGCCAGTTCTCCCATTTCTGCTGCTTGAGAATTTTTTTTTTTTTTTGGGTGGGGGGGACGCAGTCTTGCTGTGTCACCCAGGCTGGAGTGCAGTGGCGCAATCTCAGCTCACTGCAAGCTCCACCTCCCAGGTTCATGCCATTCTTTTGCCTTAGCCTCCCTCCCAGGTAGCTGGGACTACAGGCACCCGCCACCACACCCAACTAATTTTTTGAAGTTTTTATTAGAGATGGGGTTTCACCGTGTTAGCCTGGATGATCTCGATCGCCTGACGTCGTGATCTGCCCGCCTCAGCCTCCCAAAGTGCTAGGATTACAGGTGTGAGCTACTGCTTCTGGCTATGAAATCTTTATCATCCATTGAGGCCCACTCCAAATCCCACCTTCCCCCAAATTATCCCATCTGTAAATGAACTTTTTTCTGTATTTTCTTGGTTTGGAATAATGCCAATTCTCCCATTTCTGCTGATTGGAATCTTAATCATCCACTGAGGCCCACCCCAAATTTCGCCTCCCAAATTATCCCAGCTGTAAATGAACTTTCTTCTGCAGTCTGTGGAATTTTATGTAAGTAACTCTTATTACTCCGTGTCTTACATTAGGTTTATTTGTGTCTACACCTTTATTCGCTTACAGTCTAGACATTTAAGATTAGGGACTATTTCTTCAGCCTATATTCCCCAGAGTACCTGTCATATCCCTTGTACATACTAGATACCTAATAAACATCTGATTAATTTATGAAAGGGGAACTAGTTTAGAAGATTTGCAAGTATTCTAGGTGTGAAGAAACATGAGGAAATACCCTAGTCTGAAGACTTGGTTATCAGCCTCAACGATACAGCTGAATGATTTTGCAATTTTGGACAAGCCACACAGATATATCAGGACTCTTAAGATGAAAGGTGATGTGGTCATGGACTAAAGTGGTGGAATTAGGAATAGAATGGAAAGGACTGAGTTGATAGACTATAAACAGAAGGTGAGATTTAGGCAACTGTGATTGAAAGAGAAAGAGGAGGGAACCCATGATGATTCAGAAAGTTGAACCTGTGAGAAGTGGGAAAGTCGTTTGCCATTTAACTGATGTTAGGATATATAGATATATGGTATTTAAGACTCAAGGAGATTAAGGCAGTCAGTTGCTCAAAGGCTGGGGTATCTTAGTTCTTTCCTCACTCCCCTCCACGGGTTTCTCCTGCTCTAGCCCCTCACTATCCCTCAACATGCTGTGATTCTTCCCTTTATGCCTTGTGTTCTCCCTTACCTTATGAAGTAGCCAAGGGCGACCACATATACTCCTGTTCTTGGGCAGCAGCTTACCTTTTGAGATTTTATTTTTTTTGAGACAGAGTCTTGCTTAGCCACCCAGGCTGGAGTGCAGTGGCCCGATCTCAGCTCACTGCAACCACCGTCTCCTGGGTTCAAGTCATTCTCCTGTCTCAGCCTCCTGAGTAGCTGGGATTACAGGCACCTGCCATCATGCCCGGCTAACTTTTTTTGTACTTTAGAAGAGACGGGGTTTCACCATGTTGATCAGGCTGGTCTTGAACTCCTGACTTCAGGTAATCCAACCGCCTCGGCCTCCCACAGTGCTAGGATTACAGGTGTGAGCCACTGTGCCCACCTGGTGCCTTTTGAGATTTTTCTGTTCCTCCCCAGCTGTAATACTCTCACAGCTCCTTTCACCTCGTTGGGCTGAATTATAGCTTCTGGCTCCTCCTCGCCCCGCCTTCTGCTCACTCTTTTCCACTGAAAGAAAAACTGTATCTCGGCAAGATCTTGGAAGAGAGAAATAAAGGAAGAGTACATCTTCCTGATGACACCTTCTTTCTCTAACCGTTTGGGTCCCTCTCGTCACTGAAACTTCTTTTCTTTCTTTTTTTTTATTTTTATTTTTTATTTTTTGAGACAGGGTCTCACTCTGTCACCTAAGCTGGAGTGCAGTGGTGTGATGTGGCTCTTTGCACCCTCGACCTCTCAGGCTTAAGCGATCCTCCCACCTCAGCCTCCCCAGTAGCTGGAACTACAGGGGTGCACCACAACACCCAGCTTGTTTTTAAATTTTTTTGGAGATGGGGTCTTGCCATATTATCCAGATTAGTCTTGAACTCCTCGCCTCAAGCAATCCTCCCTGCCTTAGCCTTCCAAAGTGCTGGGATTACAGGCATGAGCCATGGCACCCAGCCAATTTATTTTATTTCTGGTGCTTCTTGCACTAGGGCAAGCAGATGGTAGGTATTGATTAAATACAATGTACACATGAGTTTGAAGAGTACTCAAGACTGCAGGTTGAAAAGTGTTTTCTTTGTCAAGAAAGGGCAACATTTTGCCTCTTTGAAGTAGGAAAGAAGAAGCCAATGGGGAGAGTCAGGACCTTTTAGTATCTTAGAAGGATTGGATTCCATTACAGAGCAGAGTTAGTTTCAGAGAATAGTAACTTTTCCCCCGGAGACTGTAGGGAAGAAGGAGAGCTCAGTAGATGGGAAGTTAGCTGATTTTTACGATGGCTAATTTTTTTTTTCCTGGGGAAGATGTGACAACATGAGCTATGAGGCTGATATGGAGATGTCAAGAGAAGTGTGGGTATGAAACTCACATGTATATGTGAGATTCTGTGTAGGTGTGTGTGTGTGAATGAATGGAGGACTAGGGAATAACTAACTGTTCAACAGTGGCCAAGGACATGTAATAAGAATAACTGGAGGGAGCTGCTATCATTTTGGACTTTTTTCCAGTGGTGACATGGGTTGGTGATTGGTAACCCCATGGGTTGGTAAAAGGGTAGGGGTCTTAGTGCTTGAAAGGCAGCACTGAAGAAGTAGGCCATAGAGTGCAGAATGGCACGGGAGACGTCATGATTGGGAGGGAGTGACTCTGATAATGTGAGTAGGACTGAAAAGTCCCAGTGAATTTTCAGATACTTAGAGCCCAGTCAGGAACTCACTTGTGGTGCCTGTGTGTGGGAAGTGCTTGTATAGTTGTTGATAGACACTATTATTAACGTGAGATAATGGAGAACAAGTGGCTAGAATCTTTAGTTTTGAACATAGACATACATGGGAGAAAATCTTGACACATTGCTTCCTAGCTCTCTGAATAGGGCAGTATACCTAACATTGAGTTGTCTTTTCTTTATAAAATGGGGTTAATACCTGTATTGCTGGATTGATGTGAGGATTAAGTGATGCGAATGCATGGAAATGATATACTGAGCATATAAGCACTCAATAAATGTTGGTGATAATGAAAGCAATTAATAATGAAACACCATGATAATTAAAGAAATCATATCAGGACAAAGATAGTGTACATCCTCCACTACTTTGTCTCTAGATTTCCCTGGAATTGCTGTCTTTCAGCTTGTTGAACAAGAAATAGGAAAAAGGCTCATTTTCAAGTTTTTCAGTGATGGCAGGAAATTCTCATAGTTGTCTTGGTAGGAGTACCTCATGGTTCCAGTTTAGGGCCTTGATAATCTCATTGAATGATTTACTGCTGGCTCTACATCTCAGAATTAGACTACTTAGTATTGACATCTCAGTTGTCTTGTTTTTTTTTTTTTTTTGGAGACGGTCTTCCTCTGTCACCCAGGCTGTGGGGCACAGGGGCGCGATCATGACTGCAGTCTTGAGCTCCTGGGCTGAAGGGATCCTCCCATTTGGGCCTCCCGAGTAGCTGGGACCACAGGCCATGCCACTGTGCCTGGCTAATATTTAAGTTTCTTTTGTAGAGATAGGGTCTTGCTGTGTTGCTGAGGCTGGTTTTGAATTCCTGGCCTCAAGCCATTCTTTCTCCTTGGCCTCCCAAAGTGCTGGGATTACAGCGTGAACCCCTGTGCTTGGCCTAGAGGTTGTCTTATTCCTCAAACCAAAGGGAAGGAGAGCTTTATATTGAAAACTTTCTATATGTTAAGCACTTTGCATAGAGTACCTTACTTAAGGGAAAATGTGTTGTCTTTTTAGTCAAAATAATACATGTTGATAGGTAAGTTAAAATACTACAAAAAAGTTTATTGTAAAACCCAGCAGTCCCTTGTACATCTCATTCCATTTATTTTAATTGAGATAATTGTAAATTCACAGACAATTGTGAGTAACATAGAGAATAATTGTTTTATAAACTAATT
Source organism: Colobus angolensis palliatus (assembly GCF_000951035.1). Lineage (NCBI taxonomy): Eukaryota > Metazoa > Chordata > Mammalia > Primates > Cercopithecidae > Colobus > Colobus angolensis. The sequence goes on along the minus strand of NW_012115633.1, from coordinate 3,831,663 downwards.
CTGGAGGCTGGGCCTTGCTAGATCAAAGTGTTGACAGATTTCATGTCTGGTGAGGGCCTGCTTTCTGGTTAATAGACAGCCATATTCTCACCATGTCTTTATATGGTGGAAGAGGTAAAGGAGCTCTCCAAGGTCTCTTTTATAAGGGCATCAATCCCATAACTTCTAATCACCCAGCAAAGGCCCCAGCTCCTAATACGATCACCTCAGGGGTTAGGATTTCAACAAATATATTTTGGGGAGGCATAAACATCAGGCCATAGCAATTCTGTGCAGTTTTATCACATGTAGGTTCTGTAGGTTTGTGTATCCACCACCACAGTCAAGTTACTGTCCATCAGCACAAGGATCTCTTTTATAATCACAGTCACTCACTTCCAGTAACTCCCTCCCCTAATTACTAGAAAAAAATTTGTCATTTAAAGCATGTTACATAATTAGAATCACGTAGTATGTAACCTTTTGAGGTTGTTGTTGTTTTTTTTCTTTTTTTGAGATGGAGTTTTACTCTTGTTGCCCCGGCTGGAGTGCAATGGCATGATCTCGGCTCACTGTAACCTCTGCCTCCTGGGTTCAAGTGATTCTCCTGCCTCAGCCTCCCGAGTAGCTGGGATTACAGGCATGCATTACCACACCTGGCTAATTTTGTATTTTTAGTAGAGATGGGGTTTCACCATGTTGGTCAGGTTGGTCTCGAACTCCTGACCTCAGGTGATCCACCCGCCTCGGGCTCCCAAAGTGCTGGGATTACAGACATGAGCCACCATGCCTGGTCTGAGGTTTTTTTTTTTAAATACAATATCAAACTCTCATGATTTATCCAAGTTGTTGTGATTTATCATGATTTATCCAAGTTGTAGTTTCTTTTTGTTTTGTTTTTGTTTGTTTTTTTTGAGTTGGAGTCTCGCTCTCTTGCCCAGGCTGGAGTGCAATAGCGCAATCTCACCTCACTGCAACTTTCTGCATCCCCAGTTCAAATGATTCTGCTGCCTCAGCCTCCTGAGTAGATGATACTACAGGCACCCGCTGCCATGCCTGGCTAATTTTTTGTATTTTGGTAGAGACACGGTTTCACCTTGTTGCCCAGGCTGGTCTTGAACTCCTGAGCTCAGGCAATGCAATCCACCTGCCTCGGCCTCCCAAAGTGCTAGGATTACAGGCGTGAGCCACCGTGCCCAGCCGGTAGTTTCTTTCTTTTAATTGCTGAATAGTGTTCCATATAATGGACATACCAGAGTTTGGATTAACATTTATTATTGAAGGACCTCTAGACTGTTTTCAGATTTGGTTATTGCACATAAAAGTGCTATAAACATTTGTGTACAAGTTTTTGTGTGAACGTAAGTTTTCATTTCTCTGAGATAAATGCCTAAGTGTGTAATTACCAGAACCTATGGTAATTTGATGTTTAACTCTAAGAAAGTGACAAACTTTTCGAAAGTGATTGTATCTGTATAATTTTACAGTTTCATTGGCAATGTTGTTACTCAGTTTTATAGATAATAAAATCCACCTTTTTAAAGTGGAAAATCCAGTGGTTTCTAGTATATTTACAGAGTTGTACAAACATTCCTAATTGTAGAATATTTTCATGACCCCAAAAAGAAACCCCATAGCTATTACTGGTCACTCCCCATTCTCTCTTCCCTCATCCATTGGCAACCACTAAGCTACTTTCGGTGTGTATGGATTTGCCTATTTTGGACATTTCACATAAAGTGTGGTCATTTTGTGACTGGCTTCTTTCATTAAGCGTAATGTTTTCCAGGTTTATACATGTTGTTGCATGTATCAGTACTTCATTCCTATTTATTTTGAATAAATTTTTCATTGCATGGACATACTGCATTTTAAAAATCCATTTATTAGTTGATAGACATTTGGATTATTTCCTCTTTTGGGCTGTTAAGGATAATGTTGCTTTGAACATTTTTTTAAAAAAATTTAGATGAAGTCTCACTATATTGCCCAGGCTGTTCTCAAACTCCTGGGCTCAAGAGATCCTCCCATCTCAGCTTCCCAAGGTGTTGGGATTATAGCCGTGAGCCACCATGCCTGGCCTGCGTTGAATATTTGTGTATGTGTTTTTATGTAGACCTAAGTTTTTTTTTCTCTAGCAGTGGAATTTTTGTGTCACATAATAACTGTATGTTTACATTTTGGATAACTTAAAATTTTCCAAAGTGATTGCACCTTTTACAGTCTCAACAGCAAGGAATGAATATTCTAATTTTGCCACATTCTGGCTAACACTTGCCATTGCCTGTCGTTTGATTTTAGTCATCCTAATGGTTGTGAAGTGTTAGTTTGCAGTTCTCTAATGAGGTTGAGTATCTTTTCGTGTACTTATTGGGCATTTCTGTATCTTCTTGAAGAAATGTTTATTCAGCGTATTTGGCTGCATTTTCATTGGGTTATTTGCCATTTTATTGTTTAATCATGAGTTCTTTAAAATTCTGTATACTGTTCCCCTATAAGATGTATGATTTGCAGATATTTTCTCCCATTCTTTGGGTTTGCTTTTCATTCTCTTATTGAAGTACAGATGTTTTTAATAATTTTGATGAGGTCCAATTTGTTTTTTCTTTTGTTGCTTGTGCTTTTTGGTGTCATGTCTAATAAATCATTGCCTAAACCAAGGTCACAAAGATTTATTCCTATGTTTTCTTCCAAGGGTTATAGTTTTAGCTCTTACATTTAGGTCTGTGATTCATTCAGAGTTAATTTTTCTACACACTGTGAGATAGGGATACAACTTCATTCTTTTGGATGTGGATACCCAGTTGTCTCAACACTCTTTGTTGAAAAAATTGTTCTTTGTCCTTGAATTGTCTTGGCACTTTTTTGTTTTAATTGAAAATCAGTTGACCATAAAAGTAAAGGTTTGTTTCTGGCCTATGAATTCTATTTCACTGATCTCCATGTCTCCCTTTATTTTAGTACCATCCTGTTTTAATTACTGTAACTTGGCAGTGTCGAAATTAGAAGTGTGAGTTTCTGACTTGTTTTCTGTTTTGAGATTTTTTAAACTGTTTTGGGTTTGTTGCATTCCCATATGAATAATAGCAGCTTGTCAATTTCTGCAGAAAGCCATCTGGGATTTTGATTGGGTTGAATATATAGACAAATTGGAGAATATTATCATCTTACCAATATTATTTCCTGTGAGCATGGGTTGTCTTTTTCATTTATTTAGATCTTCTTTAATTTCTAGCTATGTTTTACAGTTTTCAGTGAAAAAGTCCTGTACTTTGGTTAAATTTATTCCTAGGAGTTTTATTCTTTTTGATGCTATTTTGAATGCAGTTCTACTGGCACATGCTACTGCGCCTGGCTAATACTTTTTGTTAATTTTTTGGTAGAGATGGAGTCTCACTGTGTTGCCCAGGCTGGTTTCACATTCCTAGGCTCAAGAGATGCTCCTGTTTTGGCCTCCCAAAGCTCTGGGATTGTAGGCATGAGCCAACCGCACCCAGCTCAATTGGTTTTTTAAAATATTGAGATTGTATCCTGCAACTTTGCTGAACTCATTTATTGGTTCTAATAGTTGTTTGGGTTTTCTGGGGTGTGGATTCCTTAGGATTTCCTATGTACAAGATCATGCAGCTAGGCATGGTGGCTCACACCAGTAATCCCAGCACTTTGGGAGGCTGAGGCAGGTGGATCACTTGAGTGTAGGAGTTCGAGACCAACCTGGGCAACATGGTGAAACTTAGTCTCTACAAAAAACACAAAAATTTGCAGGATGTGGTGGCTCATGCCTGTGGTCCCAGCTACTCGGGAGGCTGAGGCAAGAGGATTGCTTGAGCCGAGGAGGTAGAAGCTTCAGTGAGCCATAATCGTGCTACTGCACTCCAGCCTGGGCAACAGAGTGAGAGTCTCTCTCCCCCCGCCCCCCTCAAAATAGAATCTTGCTCTGTCACCCAGGCTGGAGTGCAGTGGCACCATCTCAGCTCACTGCAACCTCTGCCTCCTGGGTTCAAGTGATTCTTCTGCCTCAGTCTCCTGAGTAGTTGGGTTAGAGGCATGTGCCACCATGCCTGGTTAATGTTTGTATTTTTAGTAGAGACGGGCTTTCACCATATTGGCCGGGCTGGTGTCAAACTCCTGACCTTGTGATCCGCCTACCTCGGCCTCCCAAAGTTCTGGGATTACAGGTGTGAGCCACTGTACCCGGCCAACCATGTCTCTTAAAAAAAAAAAAAAAAGGAAAGAAAACAAATAAAATACCATGCTGTCAGTAGACATAATTTTACTACTTCCAATTTAGACATCTTTTATTTCTTCTCCTTGCCATGGCTAGAACCTCCAGTCAAATATTGAATGTAAATGGGAAGAGTTGACATCCTTTCTTGTTATTTCTTTTAGGGGTAAAGCATCCAATATTTGACTATTCTGTATAATGTTAGCTGTGGGTTCTTTGTATATACGTTTTTATCAGGTTGAGGAAATAACCTTCTATCGCTAGTTTGTTGAGAGTTTGTACCGTTGAATAGTTGTTGGCCTTTGTCAGTTGCTTTTCCTACATCTAATTGAGACAATCCTGTGGTTTTTATCCTTTATTTTGTTAATATAACATATGACATTGATTGAATTTTGAATATTACATCAACTTTGTATTCCTGGGAAAAATGTCTATTGGTTATAGTGTATAATTCTTTGTATATGTTGCTGGATTCAGTTTGCTAGTATTTTATTCAGGATTTTTGCATCTATATTCATAAACAGTTTTGCTCTGTGCTTCCTTGTTATGTTTTGGTTTTATCAGGGTAATACTGGTTTCATGGTGTGAATTAGGAAGTATTCCCTCTTCTGTATTTTGGAAGAGTTTCTGAAGGATAGATACTGTTTCTTAAAATGTTATAAATCACCATTGTAGCCCTCTGAGCTTCTGCTTTTCTTTGTAGGAAGTTTTAAAGTTACTGATTCAGTCTCTTTTTGTTATAGCTCTCTGATCAGTTGTTTATTTCTGAGTCAGTTTTGCTAGTTTGTCTTTCTAGGAATTTGTTCATTTTATTTTAGTTATTTAATTTGTTGGTATGTAGTTCATATTATTTCCTTATAATGTTCTCTGTAATCTTTTGGGTTTCTCCAAAATTGGTAGTGCTTCCTCACTTTCTTTTATTCCTGAGTTTTGTAGTTTGAATCTTCTCTTCCCCGCCCCTAAACCTCCTTGGTCAGCCTAGCTTGTCAATTTTGCTGATCTTTTCGAGGAGCTAACTTTTAGTTTTTTTGTTGTTGTTGTTATGTTCTTTGTTGTTTTTCTATTCTCTGTGTCATTTATTTCTGCCAGATGGAAGTTTAAGTTATTGACTAAAGATCTTTCTTCTTTTTAAATATAGTCATTTACAGCTACAGATTTCTCAGTAAGTACTGCTTTAGCTGCATCTATAGGTTTTGGTGTATTTTGTTGTCATTCCTTTTAAAGTTATCTTCTAATTTTCTCATGATTTCTTTTTTTGATCTCTTGGCTGTTTAGGAATGTGTTTAATGTTCGCATACTTGTGAATTTTCATTTTATTTTTATTGTAAGGTTTAAATTTCATTCTATTATTGTCTAAGGACGGTATTACTATAGTATTACTATGATTTCACTCCTTTTAAATTTATCAAAGCTTGAGTTACGGCCTAACATATGGTCTGTTGTGGAGAGTGTTTCATGTTTACATTAGAAGAATGTATATTCTGCTGTTCCTTGGGGTAGGGGGTTGTTGTCTTCATGGTTTCTGTCAAGAATGCAGTTGTTACGATTGTTGAGGATCCTTTGTATATGATGAGTCATTTTCTTTAACTACTTTCATAGTTTTTTCTGTTTTTCACCAGTTGACGTGGTATGTTTAGGGTGGATCTCTTTAGGTCTTATGCAGTTTGGAGTTTAAAATTTTAAGCTTCTTGGTTGCATAATGTTTCATCAAATTGAGGAAGCATTTTGGGCTTTGTTTCCTCAAATATTCTTTCTACCTCTCTCTCCCCTTCCTTCCAAGACTCTTATTATGCATATATTTGTGTGTCTGATGGTGTCCCACAGGTCTCTGAGGCTCTGTTCGTTTTTCTTTATGCTCTTTTTTTCTTGTTTCTCAGCTTGGATAATCTCATTTGTCTGATTTAAAGTTTGTGAATTCCTTTTTTTTTGTCAGGCCAAATTTTGATTTCAGGTGAATTCTTCATTTCAGTTACTGTAGTTTTCAACTCCTGAATTTGTATTTGGTTCTGTCTTTTTATAATTTCTGTGTCTTTCTGGATATTCTGTATTTGGTGAGGCATTTTTATAATTTTCTTCACTTTTTGGATATAGTTTATGTCTTTGAATATGTTTATAGTAAGTGATTTAAAGTCATTGTCTAGTGAGTCCAACTTCTGGCTCCTCTCAGGGACATTTTCTCTTTACTGCATTTTTTCCTTTTCATGCTCTCCTGTTTCTTCATGTGTGTTATAATTTTTTTTTTTTTTTTTGAGACAGTCTCACCACGATGCCCAGGCTGGAGTGCAGTGACGTGATCTCAGTTCACTGCAACCTCTGACTCCCGGGTTCAAGCGATTCTCCTGCCTCAGTCTCCTGAGTAGCTGGGATTACAGGCCTGCACCACCACGCTGGGCTAATTCTTGTATTTTTTTTTCTTTTCTTTTTTTGAGACGGAGTCTTGCTCTGTTGCTCAGGCTGGAGTGCAATGGCGCAATCTCAGTTCACTGCAACTTCCGCCTCCTGGGTTCAAGCGATTCTCCTGCCTCAGACTCCTGAGTAGCTGGGATTACAGGCGTGTGCCACCACACCTGGCTGATTTTTGTATTTTTAGTAGAGACGGGCTCTCACCATGTTGGCCAGGCTCGTCTCCAACTCCTCGTCTCGAGTGATACACCCGCCTTGCCAGCCTCCGAAAGGGCTGGGATTATAGGCATGAGCCACCTCGCCTGGCCTATAATTTTTGCTTGAAAACTGGACGTTTTAAATAGTGTGATGTGACGACCCTGGATATTAAATTCTCCCATCCCCTCCCCAGGGTTTCTGTTTGTTATTGGTGCTAAAATTTTGTCTAATGATTTTACTAGATTGTAAAGTTCGTATTGCCTGTTGTGTGTAGCTAATGAAGATGTTTTGTGTTTCGTTTACTTGTCTGTGGATTATTGGATAGAGATTACCTTAAATGCTTTAAGCCAGTAAGTCTGTCATCTTTTATGGAGGGACTCTGTTGAGACATATGCTTTGGCAGTTTGTAATGCCAGTTTAACCTTCATTTCCTCCTTGTGCAGAGCCTTGAGATGATCTAGAGTTCAGAGGTTAGGGCCTTTTCAGTTTTTTCCTGGGCATGCGCATAGTGATGCAGGGTTTTTTGCTCCTTAGTTCAGCTAAAATCCGGATTCTTATCTCATGATCAGGAAAAATTACGCACGTGGCCACATTGAAAGGTGAGGAGAGCAGTATTTATGAAAAGAAAGCTCTCAGTGGAAGAAAGGGGGTCCTGCCAACAGGCTCCCACCTCACAGATTGAATACCAGGCCACCCCACATGAGCTGAAGAGGCCAGGCTCCTCCCTGCCCCCACCCATTGCCATAAGACGTGAATTCCTGTTGGCTCTACCCCATTCTCCCAGTTTGCAGGTTGGGCCTTAGTCTGAGCCACTCCACATTGATTTATTTCCCTTACTGTGCATGTGTTAAGGGATGGAATTTTTCACCATGGGCATGTTTAGGCAAGCCCCAGTGCACAATGACATGGGTGGCATTTGGCTGTCTCCTGTCTCTATCATAATTAATATTATGTTTTCCTAGCGAATTGATCCTCTTATCATTATGCATTCTCTCTCTTTCTAGTAATTACCTTTGCTCTCAAGTCTACTCTATTAGATATTAATACAGTTATTCCTGCTTTTTTGATCAATGTTTGCCTGGTATAATTTGTTCCATTCTTTTACTTTCAGCCTCCCTATAATGTCGAATTTGAACTTAGCTTCTTCGAAACAGCATATGATTGGTTTATGATCTTGGCTCACTGCCACCTCTGCCTCCCAGGCTCAAACTGTCCTCCCACTTCAGCTTCCCGAGTAGCTGGGACCACAGGTGCGCACCACTATACCCAGATAATGTTTGTACTTTTGGTAGAGACGAGGTTTCACCATGTTGCTGAGACTAGTCTCGAACTTGTGAGCTGAAGTGATTCACCCACCTCAGCCTCCCAAAGTGCTGGGATTACAGGCTTGAGCTACCTTGCCCAGCCTGTTTAAGATAATTACTGATATTGTTAGTGCTCAAGTCAGCCATCTTATTTTTACACCTCTGAGCTCTGTCTTGTTTCTTTTCTTGCCTTCTTGGGGTTACTTAAACAAGTTCAGGGTTCCATCTGTTTTTTTTTTTTTTTTGGACACAGAGTCTC
>NW_012115633.1:3822437-3823032 GCF_000951035.1 Colobus angolensis palliatus | reverse complement strand
GGGAAGCAAGGTGAGTGGATCACTTGAGCTCAGGAATTTACGACCAACCTGGGTAACACAGAGAGACCTTGTCTTTTTTTTTTTTTTTTTTTTTTTGAGACACAGTCTCTCTCTATTGCCCAGGCTGGAGTTCAGTGGCACAGTCACAGCTCACCGCAGCCTTGACCTCCTGGGCTGAAACAATCCTCCCACCTTAGCTTGCAGGAAAACTTGCATCTTTTCAAACAAGCATTTTTTTTTTCTTTTCTTTTGAGACACAGTCTCTCTCTATTACCCAGGCTGGAGTTCAGTGGCACAGTCACAGCTCACCGCAGCCTTGACCTCCTGGGCTGAAACAATCCTCCCACCTTAGCCTCCTAAGTAGTTGGGACCAGAGGCACATGCTACCACACCTGGCTGATTTTTGTAGAAAGAGGGTTCTGCCATGTTGCCCAGGCTGGTCTTGAATTCCTGGGCTCAAGCAATCTGCCAGCCTCAGCCTCCCAACATTCTGGGATAATAGGTGTGAGCCACTGTGCCTGACCTATTCCTTTTTTTTGAGACGGAGTCTCGCTCTGTCGCCCAGGCTGGAGTGCAGTGGTGCAACCTCGGCTCT
>NW_012115633.1:3783923-3821701 GCF_000951035.1 Colobus angolensis palliatus | reverse complement strand
CAGGCGCCGCCACCACACCCAGCTAATTTTTGTATTTTTAGTAGAGATGGGGTTTCACCACTTTGGCCAGGCTGGCTTTGAACTCCTGACCCTGTGATCCACCTACCTCAGCCTCCCAAAGTGCTGGGATTACAGGCATGAGCCACTGCGCCGGGCCGCCTCAGAATTTTAAGGCCTTGCTCTGCTGTCTTCTAACATCCATTTTGTTTTAAATGACCCAACTTAATTAAAATATAAGTGGGGATGGGATTGGAGCTGGGGATATTCAAGGCCCACAGATGTATTTGGGAAAAGTAGGTTAAAACTTATTTCAATACTATTACATAAAAATCCTGTTGCATCATATGGATAATGATCAGACAATGTCATGGGTTGAAGTGGAGGGAGAAAAAAGTATGGGTGTGTGGAAGAAATAGGATGTAGAGAAAGTTAGGGAAAAAAGCATATCGAGTAGTTAGGTTGTTTTCACATGTCTTCGTTTACTCTTAAATTTATAGTTAAGGATCATTACCTTTTCACATGATTTCATTTAAAATGCTCATTTGCTTCTAACTACTGCTCATCCTTTTTTGGAAACGAGCAACCCTCCATTATAGGTGTTTAATGTTTTCATGTAACCAGCAGGGGGAGCACGTACTCATGTTCTTTTGGAACAGGGACTCAAGCCAGAGAAATAGATTTCACTATGTGCCAATTAGAACAGTTTTTTTTTTCCCTTTGAGACCGAGTCTCGCTCTTTTGCCCAGGGTGGAGTGCAGTGGGGCTGTCTCGGCCCACTGCAAGCCCCACCTCCCGGGTTCACGCCATTCTCTTGCCTCAGCCTCTTTAGTAGCTGGGACTACAAGGCGCCCGCCGCTATGCCAGGCTAACTTTTTGTATTTTTAGTAGAGATGGGGTCGATTTCCTGACCTCGTGATCCGCCCGCCTTGGCCTCCCAAAGTGTTGGGATTACGGGCGTGAGCCACCGCACCCATCCTAGAACAGTTTTAAACAATTGTTCTCATTACTAATCATAGAAATAATACACAGGGATTGTGGAGTTGCTAGAAAATAAAGACTATAATAGAATATATCCCCCATAGGCCGGGCACAGTGGCTCACGCCTGTAATCCCAGCACTTGGGGAGACCCAGGCGAGTGGATCACGAGGTCAGGAGATTGAGACCATCCTGGCTAACACGGTGAAACCCCATCTCTACTAAAAATACAAAAAATTAGCTGGGCGTGGTGGTGGGCGCCTGTAGTCCCAGCTACTCGGGAGGCTGAGGCAGGAGAATGACGTGAAACTGGGAGGGGGAGCTTGCAGTGAGCCTAGATTGTGCCACTACTGTCCGGCCTGGGTGAGAGAGCGAGACTCAGTCTCAAAAAAAAAAAAAGAAAGAAAGAAAATAAAATATCCCCCATAAACCTATAAAACTTATAATCAGCAAAACATAAGCATTTTGATAATATAAGCATTTGGATCTGTTTCCTGCACATGTTTTTATACAAATGCTTATATATATTTAAAAATTTATACATTATTATTTTAAAATTTAGTGTCATTAGTTTTACATGGATGTGTTATTTGAAAAATAGGTAAGAATAATATTTTCCATTCTGATAAAATCAAAAGCAGAGTATGCATTCTTATGTGTAAATAAGACTTCCATTGGCTTTGCGTATATTTTTGTTTTAGTTTCCGTTCTTACAATGAATAGAACCTCTGTATAAATAAAAATATTTTTATTATTTTAAATAAAAGGAGCAGAATACAACACTATTTTACAGTTATAACTGGAAGATAATGTCTAATCGGAAGACTCAAATAGGGTAGGAAAACATTAAAATAGTTATGTCAGGTTGGTAGCTGGGTGCCCCACACATAATTTTGTATTTAGTAAATATTTTTGGAATGTGAACGAATAGTGAGACCTTGATGACTTTTTTCTATTTATTTACTTTTTAAAATTTTCTGTGTGTGTGTGTGTGTTTGTTGTTGTTGTTGTTGTTTTTTGAGACTGGAACTTGTTTCTGTTGCCCCGGCTGGAGTACAGTGGCATGATCGCAGCTCACTGCAGCCTGGGTCTCCTGTGCTCAAGCAGTCATTCTGCCTCAGCACCCTGAGTAGCTGGAACTACAGGAACACACCACCATGCCTGGCTAATTTTTTATTTCTTTTGGGCAGATGGACTTTTGCCATGTTCCCCAGGCTAGTCTCAAACTCTGGGGCTCGAGTGATCTGCCTGCCTTGGCCTCCCAAAGTGCTGGGGTTACAGGCCTGAGCCACCATGCCTTGCCTGTTATTATGTTAAGAGAATAAATAAGGTGTAATTTCTGTAAATATTTAGACACACATGAATAATTTCTTTGAAAGTTACCTGTCCAGTTTGTTTATATTCTGTACCTTTAAATGCTATGACCAAGGAAAAGCAGTATACAATATTGTCTGTCCAAATGCTAGTTTATTTATGGAAAAAAGCGAAACTTACTTTGTGCCTGAGTTTTGTATGTACTTTTACCAAGATCTTGAAAATACTTCTCTTTGTACATTACTCTGTAAGATCTTCCTTATCTCAAACCAGTTTATTGAATTTCATGTTCAGTTCTTTGTCATTTACACATTAATAAAATGTAGGTAACAAATATACTTGTACATCTATAATGTAGAGAAATACAGTAACCAAGGGGAAACAGAATAAAAAAACTAAAGAAAAAAATAAAGAGAAAACAATTTTGATGGGAAGGCTAGTAAAGAATTTGCAATGGTTAGAAAAATAAAATATTCAAGTGGATAACTCTATGTATAAGGCTGCTGGAGAAGGGAGTGAGCAAGCTAGATGGTGTCAAGGTGAGGGACAGATTTTTATGGTGTTTAGTGTTAGAGGCTTGAACATGATTGAATGGTGGACTTAGTGATGGAACTGGTTAAAGTGGAGGGGATTGGAATCCTGATTGCTGTGTCTCATGATCAGCACCCTGTTCTTCTGTTCAGGATTTCCTTTTTATTGCTTCAAACCACTGGAATGTAAGGCATTATGAGTTTCTTCCTCAGCCCTTTTTTTTTTCTCAAGACAGAGTTTCACTCTTGTTTCCTAGGCTGGAGAGCAATAGCACAGTCTTGGTTCACCGCAGCCTCCACCTCTCGTGTTGAAGTGTTTCTCCTGCCTCAGCCTCCCAAGTAGCTGGGATTACAGGCATGCACCACCACACCTGACTAATTTTGTATTTTTAGTAGAGACAAGGTTTCTCTATGTTGGTCGGGCTGGTCTCGAACTCCCGACCTCAGGTGATCCGCCCGACTCAGCCTCCCAGAGTGCTGGGATTACAGTGCCTGGCCAGGCTTTTTTTTTTTTTTTTTTAAACTTACCAAAGTTTGTGATATTTTTACTGTTTTACCCAACATTATGTACTCCAATAAAGAAATTTCAGGCGTGCACAGAGAAGCTGTGGTTTTGAATTAGATCCTGAGGATCTAGATTTTGTGTTTAATTTACCTGTTACAGATTGAATTCTTTTTTTTTTTTTTTTTGAGACGGAGTCTCGCTCTGTCGCCCAGGCTGGAGTGCAGTGGTACGATCTCAGCTCAGTGCAAGCCTTGCCTTCTGGGTTCCTGCCATTCTCCTACCTCAGCCTCCCGAGTGTTTGGGACTACAGGTGCCCGCCACCTTGCCTGGCTAATTTTTTTTTTTTTTTTTTTGTATTTTTAGTAGAGACAGAGTTTCACCATGTTAGCCAGGATGGTCTCCATCTGGCTAATGATGATCCGCCCACCTCGGCCTCCCAGAGTGTTGGAATTACAGGCGTGAGCCACTGTGCCCGGCCTACAGATTGAATTCTAATCCAACATGCTTAACAGTGGTCTCAAACATTTATGAAATAAGAATCAGCAGAGATGGTTGTCAAAATGCAAATTCCTGAGCCTTATCTCTCTCAAAATTCTGACCTGTGATTTGGGTACCTAGGTATCTGTAAATGCATCCCTGATTCTGATGTACCTGTTCCCTGGATTGCATTTTTAAAAAATTGTGAGATATATATATACATACACACACACACACATACATATATATGTAAATAAATAAACATATATATACACACACACACGCTGTGAAATGTACTGTTTTAACCATTTTTAGGTGTGTAGTCCTATGGTATTAAATACATTCACATTTGCTATAGATTGAATGTTTCTCTCTCTCCAGTATTCAGATGTTGAAAACTACTTCCCTATGTGATGATATTTAGAGTTGGGGCCTTTGGGAAGAGATTAGGTCATGAGGGTACCCTTGTGAATGAGATTAGTGCCCTTAAAAAAAAAAAAAAGTTCCCAGAGACTCTTCTTCCTTCTGTCCCATGGGGATGTAGTGAGAAGAACCAGGAAACCATCTATGAACCAGGAAGCAGACTCTCACCAGACACTGATTGTGCTGGTGCCTTAATCTTGAACTTTTACAGCCTCTAGAACTATGAGAAATTTCTTTTGTTTCTGTGCTACTCTGTTTGTAGTATTTTGTTATAGCTCCCAGAACAAACTAAGATAGCATTGTTTTTCAGCCATCACCACCATCCATCTTCAGAATGTTTTCAATCATCAGAATGGAAATTCTGTACTCATTAAACTGTGACTCCTCATTCTTCCTCCCCATCCCCTAGCAACTATTCTACTTTCTGTCTTTGTGAATTTGTCTCCTAATATGGGTCAATTCTAATTGACCTCATATAATGTTTGCCCTTTTGTGTCTGCCTTATTTTTACTGAGAATGTTTTCAAGATTCAACCATGTTGTAACATGTATTAGAAATTCATTCCTTTTTAAGGCTGAATTAATATTTCATTATTTATATGTTCCACATTTTGTTCATGTATTCATTCATTGATGGACATTTGTGTTCTTTCCACCTTTTGGCTATTGTGAATATTGCTGCTATGAACATTCGTATACAAGTATCTGTTTGAGGTGTTTTTTTTTTTGTTTTTTTTTTTTTGAGACGGAGTCTCACTATGTCACCCAGGCTGGAGTGCAGTGGCACGATCTCAGTGCAAGCCCTGCCTCCCGGGTTCATGCCATTCTCCTACCTCGGTCTCCCGAGTAGCTGGGACTACAGGCGCCCGCCACCACGCCAGGCTAATTTTTTGTATTTTTAGTAGAGAAGGGGTTTTACCATGTTAGCCAGGATGGTCTTGGTCTCCTGAGCTCGTGATCGCCCGTCTCAGCCTCCCAAAGTGCTGGGATTACAGGCGTGAGCCCTGCACCCAGCCCTGTTTGAGTTTTGGGTATATACCGAGCAATGGCATTGCTAGATCATGGTGGTTTAACTATTTTGTTTTATTTTATTTTAGAGACAGAGTCTTGCTCTGTTGTCCAGGCTTCAGAGCTGTGGCCTGATTATAGCTTAGTGCAGCCTCAAACTCCTGGGCTCAGGCAGTTGTCCCGTTTCACCCTCCTGAGTAGCTGGGACCACAGATGAACATTGCCACCCCTGCTAATTTATTTTTTGTAGGGACTCGCTATGTTTCCCAGGCTGGTCTTGAACTCCTGGGCTCAAGTAGTCCTCCTGCCTTGGTCTCCTAAAGGGCTGGGATTACAGATGTGAGCCATTGTGCCCTACCCTGTGTTTAACCTTTTTTTTTTTTTGAGACAGAGTCTCAGCCTGCCACCCAGGCTGGAGTGCAAGTGGCTCGAACTTGGCTCACTGCAACCTCTGCCTCCTGGGTTCAAGCAATTCTCCTGCCTCAGCCTCCCGAGTAGCTGGGACTACAGGTGCATGCCACCACGCTCGGCTAATTTTTTGCATTTTTAGTAGAGATGAGTTTTCACCATGTTGATCAGGCTGGGCTTGAACTCCTGACCTCGTGATTCGCCCGCCTTGGCCTCCCAAAGTGCTGTGATTACAGGCATGAGCCACCTTGCTCAGCTGTGTTTAACTTTTTTGGCTCTACCAAATAATTTTTAACATCTGCAACATTTTACTTTTCTACCAGCAATGCACAAAAGTTATAATTGCTACACATCCTTGGCAATGCTTGTTATTTTCTTTCTTTTCTTTTTTTTCTTTTTTTAAATAGTAGCTGTTCTAATGGGTGTAAAGTGGCATATCATTGTAGTTTTTTGCTTTTTGTTTTTGGAGATAGGATCTCACTCTGCCACCAAGGCTGGAATGTAGTGGCGTAATCAGTGATGCAGCCTTGACCTCCCAGGCTCAAGTGATCCTCCCACCCCAGCCTCTTGAATAGCTGGGACTATAGGCACATGCCACCACATCCAGCTATTTTTTTTTTTTTTTTTTTTTTTCAAAGACGGGATCTTGCTCTGTCACCCAGGCTGGAATGCAGTGGTGCAGTCATGGCTCACTGCAGCCTTGACTTCCTGGGCTCAAGCAATCCTCCCACCACAGCCTCCCAAGTAGCTGGAACTACAGGCATGTGCCACCATGCCTAATTCTAAAAAATAAAAAAAAATTCCGTAGATATGGGGTCTCACGATGTTGCTTAGGCTGCTGACTAATTTTTCATAAGGACGGTAATCATATTTGTGGGGGCTCTGGTTCCTGTTTTAGTCACCTCCAAAGGCCTCACCTCTCTCTTTTTTTTTTTTTTTTTTGAGACAGAGTCTTGCTCTGTCGCCAGGCTGCTGGAGTGCAGTGACAGGATCTCGGCTCATTGCAACCTCTCCCTCCCGGGTTCAAGCAATTCTCCTGCCTCACCCTCCTGAGTAGCTAGGACTACAGGTGCATGCCACCACACCCAGCTAATTTTTGTATTTTTAGTGGAGATGGGGTTTCACCATGTTAGCCAGGATGGTCTCGATCTCTTGACCTCGTGATCCGCCTGCCTCTCTCTCCCAAAGTGTTGTGATTACAGGCGTGAGCCATTGTTCCCGGCCAGGCCTCATCTCTTAATAGCATTGCATTGGGGATTAGGATGTCAACATATGAATTTTAGGAGACAGCAGGGTTCAGACCATAGCACTAGTTAAGGAAGTTTTAATGGTGTATTTTAATTTTAATTTATTCTTATTGCTTAAACTACAATGATATTGATGTGGAGACGTATTTCTGATTAGGTGATCAAGTTATAATTGTTAACCTCAATTTAATTCCCAACACAAACCTAAAATTTTCCTTAAAATGCAAATTAAAAATATTATGAAATGAAGATATGTCTGTTGCAGACATTTGTTTTAAAAAAGGAAAAATGGGCAAAAAAGCCTAGAGAATATGTTAGTGTTATCATTACAATTTCCAGCCTAGCAAATACAAACTCCTTGGCTTATGTTCTTTTTTAAAATTCAGTAAAGTTTTCTGGAATTGTGGTTTTTACTGTCTGTCCCATTCCTTTGATTTGCTTCTTCAGGAATTCCTGTTACCTTTATGTTGGATCCCAAAAGAGACTTAATCATACTATTTCTCTTGAATACTTTTTCTCTTTCTTCATTGGAGCTGGATTGTGGAACTTTTAAATTTCCTTTTTTTTTTTTCTTAGACAAGTTTGCATGAGGAATAAAATTTAGAGAAAAATCGTTTTTCACGTGTTTCTCTCTTTGTTGAATTATACTGATTTTTTAACAGCATTAGTAAGTAAATAATTGATATAAACTGTATAGTTACAGCATACAGTTTGATAACTTTTGAGATCCACACATCTCCATGAAACTGTCACTACAAAGAGTTGAGCGAATATAGCAATCATGTCCCAAAGTTTTTTGTTTGCTGCTTTGTAATTCCTATTTCTCTCTCTTTTCCTTGCATTCCTAGCCTATCATGAACCTGCTTTCTATTATTACTGGTTTGTTTGCAGTTTCTAGAATTGTATGTAAATGGATTTTTATGGTCTGGTTTCTTTTGTTCAGTGTTATTTTGAAATCCAATTATGTTATTGCATGTTTCAGTACTTCATTCTTTTTTTTTTTTTCCGAGACGGAGTTTCACTCTTATTGCCCAGGCTGGAGTGCAGTGGCATGATCTTGGCTCACTGCAACCTCTGCCTCCAGGGTTCAAGCGATTCTCCTGCCTCAGTAGCTGGGATTACAGGTGCCTGCCACCACACCTAGCTAATTTTTTTTTTTTGTATTTTTAGTAGAGAGAGGGTTGGTCTTGAACTCCTGACCTCAGGCAATCCACTCACCTCGGCCTCCCAAAGTGCTGGGATTATGGGCGTGAGCCACCGTGCCCAGCCGTTATTCCTTTTTTATTGCTCACTACGATTGCATTGTATGGCTATATCACAAGTTTTAAAATCCATCCATTTGTTGATGGGTATATTAGCTATCTATTGCAGTATAACAGATTATCCAAAAACTTAGTGGCATGAAACAATATGCATTTATTATCTAACAGTTTTTTGGCCAGGGATTTGGGAGTGGCTTATTTGGGTGACTGGCTTAGGGTTTTTCATGAGATTGCTGTCAAGATGCTGGATGCTTTGAAGTCATTTGAAGGCTTCGCTGACATATCCAATTCAAAGATAGTTAACTTCTATGGCTGTGGGCTAGAGGCTTCAGCCTCTGATCTTCTGACCAAGAATCCTCTTTGCAGGGATGCTTGAGTCTTTTTGTTGTTGTTGTTGACACGGAGTCTCACTGTGCTGCCCAGATTGGAGTGCAGTGGTGCTATCTCGGCTCACTGTAATTTTTGCCTCCCGGGTTCAAGCGATTCTCCTGGCTCAGCCTCCCGAGTAGCTGGGATTACAGGCTCCTACCACCACCGCCGGCTAATATTTGTATTTGTAGTAGGGATGGGGTTTTACCATGTTGGCCAAGCTGGTTTCAAACTCCTGACCTCAAGTGATCTGCCCGCCTTAGCCTCCCAAAGTGCTAGGATTGCAGGCATGAGCCACCATGCCCAACCATGTTCCTATGACATGGAATCTGGTAACCACTAAAACAAGTGATCCAAGAGCAGCATGGGCAAAGAGGAAGTTGCAATGCCTTTTTTTTTTTTTTGAGACAGAGTCTTGCTGTGTTGTCCAGGCTGGAGTGCAGTGGCGTGATCTCGACTCACTGCAACTTCTGTCTCCCAAGTTCAAGTGATTCTCGTGCCTCAGCCTCCCAAGTAGCTGAGATTACAGGTGTGCACCACCACACCCAGCTGATTTTTGTATTTTTAGTAGAGATGAGATTTTGGCCTGTTGACCAGTCTGGCCTCTAACTCCAGGCCTCAAGTGATCTGGCCACCCTGGTCTCCCAAAGTGTTGGAATTACAGGCATGAGCCACTGCGCCTGCTGGAAGCCTCAATTCCTATTATGACCTGCTCTCAGAAGTCACACATTGTCACTTTCCTCATGATATTATTTACTAGAAATAAGTCACAACATCCAGCCCTCACTCAAAGAGTAAATAATTAGTTTTTTTCTTTCAAAGGCTGGTTTTGAGGGGAGCAATGTTAAAGAATTGGTTGTCATATTTTAAAGCTACTGCAATGGACTTTGGGGTTGTTTTTAGCTTTTGGCTATTACAAATAAAAATGCTTTTAAAAATATATGTAAAAATCTGTGTAGACATAGTTTTATTTCTTTGCGTAAATAAGAGTAAAATGGCTAGTTTGTAAGATAGTGTTATGTTGAAATTTTTACTACTTTTACACTGAAGATTTAAGATATCTGTAATACCGATTTGTTCTTGGATTCCTTCTGGTTTAGTCCTTTTTGAATTTTATTCTACTTAAGTTTTGCCACCTCATTTCTGAGTTTTTATACTGAATGTTTTATCTTGTTTTAAAATTGTAGTTTACCATTTTATCTGTTTTGTGTGTCTTTGATGTACTTTTTTTTTTTTTTTTTTGTAGGGATGTTATTCTCCTTAGTTTTTCCCTAATAATAATTTTATGGGATTTAGCTTGTATACCTTCCTGTTGCTTATTTTTATGTCTCTGTCTTCTGAAATGATAGAAGGAGGCAGGATTCAGGATAGCTTTTCTTTTCTTTTTTTTTTTTTTTAAGGACGTGGACTCTCACTGGGTTGCCCAAGTTGAAGTGCAGTGGTGCAGTCATAGCTCACTGCAGCCTCAAACTCCTGGGCTCAAGTGATCCTCCTGGTTCAGCCTCCTGAGTAGCTGGAACTGCAGTCATGTGCCACCATGCCCAGCTCACTAAAAATTTTTTTTTTTTTAAAGAAATGGGGTCTTGCTGTGTTGCCCAGGTTGGTCTTGAACCCCTGGGCTCATGGAATCCTCCTGCCTTGGCCTCCCAAAGTATTGGGATTACAGGTGTGAGCCATGGCACCCGGCTCAGCATAGCTTTTATACCTTGTGTTGTTTTCACATGGCTTGTACAAATTTGGCCACTTGTGTATTTGGTCTTGTAGATTCTCCCTGACTCTGCTCATCTGGACCTTTTCTGTGTCTCTGCCACCCCTGTGCTGCTGAGTAGATTCTACTCCCAGCACTTTCTCAGTGAGGGGTCCAGAAGGGAGTCCAGGGTGACCAGTTTTGGGTGGCCCAGGCTGCTCCCATCTCTTCACATCTTCTTACCGTAGAGCCCCTGCTCTCACCTAGTTTCAGTCGCTGTTCTCAGATCTGTCACCTGCTCTGCTTCCTAGTGAGCACTGATGTCTAGGTTCTCAGGGCCTCCTTGACTCTCTTACTTTCCTTGGCTTCTTTCCTCTCAGACACTGATACCATGCCGGACTTTGGAGGGTTGGTGGTTTGTCTTTACCCACTTGTGTTTTGGAGTTTGCTGATTAATTGTGTTTCTGTGTTTTTGGCTTTGCTGTCCAGTTGCTGTTTATGTGAAGATTTAGAGACATTCAAAAACTATGCCTTTACTAATGACACTTCTGGGTTTTCAGATTGTAAATTGTTAACTTAATGTCTATTTAATGAAGTTGATTTTTTTTTTTGTTTTGATTTTTCTTTTAATAATCATCTCCACAGAGAAAAAGGAGTTGGGATATAGAATGCCCATCCTTTCCAGGAGAAGGACCACTGCAGGTCAGAAGAGCAGGTCTCAGGACAGCAGGGGCAGCTGCCTCTCTCTCTGAAGCATGGCTCAGGTGTGGAGAAGGGTTTCAGGACACATCTGGGACTCCGGTAAAGTATCTGTAGAATTGTTTTCCCTGGATGCCAAAGAGGAAATCCTGAGTGTTCAGAACATTGTAATTACATTTCATTGTAATTGCCTTTCTTATTCTTTCAGGACACTGTAATTGGTACACTCCTTTTCTTCCCTTTCGTTCCTTTAATAATCGTGGCAAGTTAGTATTCACCTTTTTTTTTTTTTTTTGGAGACAAAGTCTCACTTTGTTGCCCAGGCTGGCACAATCATAGCTCAGGGCATCCTTGAACCCTTGAACTCCTGGGCTCAGGCTATCTTGCCTCAGCCTGTCAAATAGCTGGGACCATGCCTGGCTAATTTTTTCTTTTTTTTTTTTTTTTTTGAGACAGAGTCTCACTTTGTCACCCAGGCTAGAGTGTGGTGGGGCTATGTTGGCTCACAGCAACCTCCGCCTCCCAGGTTCAAGCAGTTCTCTTGCCTCAGCCTCTCAAGTAGCTGGGATTACAGGTGCGTGCCACCACACTCGGCTGATTTTTGTAGTTTTAGGAGACACCGGGTTTCACCATGTTGGCCAGGCTGGTTTGGAACTCCTGACCTCAGGTAATCCACCCACCTTGGCCTCCAGAGTGCTGGGATTACAGGCGTGAGCCACTGTGCCCGGGCGCCTGGCTAATTTTTAAAAAACTTTCTGTAGAGACAGGGTCTTGCTGTGTTGCCTAGGCTGGTCTCTAACCCCTGGCTACAAGTCATCCTCCTGCCTCCGCCTCCCAGAGAGTTGGGATTACAGGTGTGAGCCCCCATGCCCAGCTCACACCTGTACCTCTTTAAGACATGCAGAACCTTTCTACTTCTTTGTTTGTAAATGAAGGATATTTACTAAGAATGTTCTCAGAAGATGAAACCATTGAGCATACCACTCTTCACGAGAAACGCATGTTTACTCTGGAGGCATACTCTGGAGATATTGCAGGTTTAGTTCAGGACCAGCACAATAAAGTGAATATCGCAATAAAGTGATCACATGAATTCTTTGATTTCCCAGTATATATAAAAGTTATATTTATATTATACTGTAGTCTGTTAAGTGTGCAATAGTATTATGTTTAAAAAAGCAATGTATATACCTTAATTTAACAATATTTTATTGCTAAAAAAAATGCTAACAATCATAGGAGCCTTCAGCAAGGTGTAATCTTTTTGCTGGGAGAGTCTTGCTTTGATGCTGATGGCTGCTGACTGATCAGGTTGTTGGTGGTTGAAGGTTGGGGTGGCTGTGGCAGCTTCCTAAAATAAGGTAAAAGTGAAGTTTACCACATCTATTTACTATTCCTTTCATGAAAGATTACTGAGTAGCATGTGATGCTGATAACATTTGACCTGTAATAGAACTTCTTTCAGAATTGGACTCAATCCTTCCAAAGCCTGACACTGCTTTATCAACTAAGTTTATAGGATATTCTAAATTCCTTGTTATCACTTCAACAATGTTCACAGCATTTTCACCAGGAGTAGATTTTATCTCCAGAAACTACTTTATTTGTTCATCCGTAAAAAGTAACTCTTCATCCATTCAACTCTTAGAAGATTGCAGCAATTCAGTCATATCTTCAGGTTCCACTTCTAATTCTAGTTCTCTTGCTGTTTCTATCACATCAGTTTTTCTGCTGAAGTCTTAAACTCCTGAGTCATACATAAGGGTTGGAATCAACTTCTTCCAAACCCCTGTTAATGCTGATATTTTGGCCTTTTGTCATTAATCACGAATGTTCTTAATGGCACATAGAATGGTGAATATTTTCCTGAAAGTTTTCAATTTACTTTGCCCAGATCCATCAGAGGGGTCACTATCTGTGGCAGCTACAGCCATATGACATGTATATCTGAAATAATAAGACTTGAAAGTCAGAATCACCCCTTGATCCATAGGTTGCAGAATGGAAGTGGTGTTAGCAGGCATGAAAACAACGTTTATCTCCTTGTGCTTCTCAATCAGAGCTCTTGGGTGACCAGGTGCATTGTCAATCAGCAGTAATAGTTTGAAAGAAATATTTTTTTTTCTGAGCAGGTCTCAACAGTGGACTTAAAGTATTACAGTAAAGAATGCTGTAAAGAGATGTGCTGTCATCCAGGCTTTGTTGTTACATTTATAGAGCACAGGCAGAGTAGATTTATCATACGGGCGCTAGGATTTTCAGAATGATACATGAGCATTGGCTTCAACTTAATGTTACCAGCTGCGTTAGCCCCTAATATGAGTATCAGTCTGTTCTTTGAAGCTTTATTGCCAAGCATTGACTTCTCTCTGGCTACGAAAGTCTTAAATGGCATCATCTTCTAATATAAGGCTCTTCTATCTCTATTGAAAATCTATTATTTAGCGTAGCTACCTTCATCAGTGATCTTAACTAGATCTTCTAGATCACTTGCTGCATTACCTTGTACTTTTATGTCACGGAGATGATTTGTTCATGAACTACCCTCTGCTAGCTCCAGACTTTTCTTCTCCAGCTTCACCTCTCTCAGCCTTCGTAAAATTGAAGAGAGTTAGGACCTTGCTCTGAGTTCTGCTCTGGCTTAAAGGAATGTTATAGCTGGTTCAATTTTCTATACAGATTGCTAAAACTCTGTATTAGCAATAGTGCTGTTTTACTTTCTTATCATTTGTGTATTCACTGGAGTAGCACTGTCAGTTTCGTTCAAGAACTTTCCTTTGCATTCACAACTGGCTTAACAATTTGGTTCAAGAGGTCTAAATTTTAGCCTATCTTAGTTTTTGCCATGCCTTCCTACCTAAGCTTAATCATTTCCAGCTTTTCTTTTCTTTTCTTTTTTTTTTTTTTTTTGAGACGGCGTCTCTCTCTGTCACTATGGGTGGTGCAATCTTGGCTCACGGCAACCTCTGCCTCCCAGGTTCAAGTAATTCTCCTGCCTCAGCCTCCCGAGTAGCTGGGATTACAGGTGCCTGCCACCGCGCCCAGCTAATTTTTGTATTTTTAGTAGCGACGGGTTTCATCATGTTGGTCAGGCTGGTCTTGAATTCCTCACCTTAGGTGATTTACTCGCTTCGGCCTCCCAAAGTGCTGGGATTACAGGCGTGAGCCACTGTGCCTGGCCATTTCCAACTTTTGATTTAAGGTGTGAAACATTCAGCTCTTCCTTTGAGCACTTCGAGGCCATTGTAAGGTTAATTGACTTAATTTTAATATTGTTGTGTTGCAGAGAATAGGAGGCCTAAGGAGAAGGCAAGAGATGGAGGAGCAGCTGGTTGGTGGAGCAGTCAGAACACACACTGCATTTATTAATTTTGCTCTCTTATATTGGTTTTGACTGTGGCATCCCAAATCAGTTACAGTAGTAATAACAGATCACTGATCACAGACCATCATAGCAGATTTAATAATAATGATAAAGTTTGAAATCTTGGGATAATTATCAAAATATGACACAGACACAAGTTTATAGGTGAGCAGATGCTGTTGGAAAAATGGCACACAGAATTGGTTGACACAGGATTGCCAGAAATTTTCAATTTGTAAAAAATGCTTTATCTGTGAAGCACAATAAAACAAGATATGCCTGTATGTTCAGAATCTTTTGGCAATGAGATGTTCTGGATAATTTTTGTGTGTTTGTGTAACTTACAGAGGAATGCTATTACAAACTCAAGATAATTTGGGTATGAGTAGTAATGAGTACCTCACAGGCAGTCGGAGTCATATGTGTGAGCAGATATTACATTGAATGTTAATGTGAAACGTTTTGATCAGTCAGATCTCTTTAGATTCTGGAAAAATACAACAAATTTATAAATATATAAGGAGTACATGCTTTGGGAATACTGAAATTGGTGAATTGGTAAAGGAAATCAGAGAAGAATATGTTAAGGAGAGTATAGTTTAAGATTTTGAATATTTTATAAAAGTTTTTTTTGCATTTGTCACATAAATTCCATGATTATTATTTTGCCTGCAGTCATTAACAGCTGAAGAGAAGACGATTACAGAAAAACACCTTGAATTATCCCCTAGACCCAAGCAAGGTAACTATTTTGTTGATTTCTTGACAGAGAAGATATAAGACTAATAAATCCTTCTGTGATTATTTTAAAAATTTACTTTTTTAAAAAAGTTACATGGTTTGGAGAGACTATATTCATAGTTAAAAAACATCAAGACAAGGTAAAAAGGTATTTTTGAGAACTGTGTCATCGCTGTCACCGTCTACCCCATTTCTCCTGCCTGCCTAACTAACATTTTTTTATGTGTCCTTGCTGAGTTCCTTTTTTTTTTTTTGAGACAGTCTCGCTCTGTCGCCCAGGCTGGAGTGCAGTGGTGCGACCTCGGCTCACTGCAAGCTCCACCTCCCAGGTTCACGCCATTCTCCTGCCCCAGCCTCCTGAGTAGTTGGGACTACAGGTGCCCGCCACCGTGCCCGACTAATTTTTTTGTGTGTTTTTAGTAGAGATGGGGTTTCACTGTGTTAGCCAGGGTGGTCTTGATCTCCTGACCTCATGATCTGCCTGCCTTGGCCTCCCAAAGTGTTGGGATTACAGGCGTGAGCCACCGTGCTTGACCCCTGAGTTCATTTTTGTCACAGAGCCCAGTAGGTTAGCTCATGCTCATAGCTCCAGGGTTTTGTGTGTGTTTTTTTTTTTTTTAAATCAGATTTGGGAAGGAAATGTGACCTATGCCAAAAGAACTATACTGCTTCAGGCTCTGAAATTCTTTCTTGATGAATTAGGGAACTTTCAATAAGTAGTAGAAAACTGTTCAAACACTAGAGTATTTGGATAAATGAGGTTGAATTTGTCTCCTGCAGCAGGACATCCAGAGGGCTAAATTCTTTCTGAATTCTGTAGCCTGAGTGTGGGATTGGTTCTCATGGTCAGTAGGTGGTGGCTGAATTCTCCAGGCTGAATTCTTGGAAGAGTGTAGGTGCTGAGGATTTTCGCCAAGTCAGCTTTGCCTTTCTTTTGGGAAGGAATGCCCTTCCCAGTACCTCTACCTTTGACTAGAACCTGTTACAAAGGGTCACCTCCACTAAAGATACTTTAGTGAAATTAAGGATTTTTAGATAGGTATGTTGCTGCTAAAGAAAACTGGGGTTATTAGTAATGAAGAGGGGGTGAGTAGATATTAGGTAGGCCGCTGGTTCTGCCGCCATAGGCAGTCAGCCCTGCTGTGGGTGTGTAGGAAGAGTGAGGGCTTGTGACTTCCGGGATCTTGCTGTGTCCTAGCTCTATAATCTTTGAAAACTAAGCTAAACATTCACAGTCTCAGTTTTGTATCTGGAGAATGGGTATAATCTTTGAGTTATTATGAATATTAAGTGAGCTAAAAATAGTAGATTAAATGCCTAAAGGTGCTTCAGTAGGTGCTTGATTGATGACAGCAGTTGCTCATATGTCAGTGGCATAACTTTCTGTGACATTCTAAACCATGTTATTATTTCAGTGACATGCATTCTTTTCTATGCAAATGAAAAATAAAATTTACCAAAAATGTTTCTTTAAAATTTATAAAATGTTGTATTATGAAATAAACTGTACACATCTTTTAAATACTATAATCTTCTGATGGAATTGCAGAAGCTGTTGTCAGAGGCAAGCCTCTGACTCTGACCTTAGGCACACATTACAAAAGCATGTTGCCCGACTCTGCTTCCCGGCTGTCATAAAAATACTGCCTCCTCACCCAAAATGTAGTATAGAATTTTTATCCTGGAATTTTTGTTAATAGGATGTCTTAAACTAATACTTCAGTATTAGTTTAAATGAACCAGTTTAAATGAACCTGTTAAAAATGAACCAGTTCTATGAAATTCCTTGAGTCTCTTTTTCTATCAATCTCCACTACAAATAGCAAGCCTTTATTAAGTTATTAATAATGGTTTTTTGCCTTAACAAGCTGCATGTGTTATAAATAAAGTAACTATACATTCATACAAGCTCTTCTAACCTTTCAGAATATATTGATCATTCTATAGAGTAGAAAGTACACCAGAGTATGGGTCAAATAAGTAGTGGCATGGGAAAATCATCCAAAAATATATTTTTGTTAGGAAATACAAAGTAACAACTTATTTAATGTTTCTTTTTCAAAGTTGAATTTACTTATACATGTTTAAAATCTCCAGAAGAGATTCAAGCCATATCTCTTTAAAGAAAAATACTTTTCCCCCTGACATATTATAAAGGTTTAGAAACCAAAATTATCTTCATCTTTGAATATTATAGCAATTGGCACTAATGAGAAAAGGAAAAAACTAAAATTAGCTGGCTAATAAAAAATTACTAATTATTATTATTATTTCTTGACCTGCCTGTTTCCCCACTGGACCACTGCCTTCTTAAGGGCAGACCCCATCTGTTGCTCATCTTTATATCACTGCTGAACTAGTTTCCAAAGGCTGTATAAAGTCACATTCTGAGGTACAGAAGGTTAGGACTTCAACGTATGAATTTTGGGGGCGGGGACACAGTTTAGGTCATAACACCGGGTGCTAGGACAGTGCCTAGCCCACAGTGGGCACCCAGAAATGTTCAGTCTGGCTAATATTTATCCTACGGTTCCATTGGAATGAGCCTTGATATCAAGGACACCCTCTTTTCAGCAAGTAAAATGAGTTACTAATCAATTTCTGATAGTGGTTTTAACTGTCTAGTTGTGCAGTCAGGTGCCTATATTTGATGGGTTTATAAATCTAGAGTCCTGGTCTTGTTTTGAATGACATAACTAATGATTATCCTGTCTTTTAAATTAGATGGTACATAAGCATCAGACAGTTACATATTTTCTTAGATACTCACACTAAACTAATCGTGAAAACAACTGCAGGTCTCTCTGACTTGGGAGCCACGCATAATGGTTAAGAACATGGACTCAGAAGCTAAAGTGCCTGGGTGTGCCTCTCAAGCACCACAGCTGCTGGCTGAAAAAAGACATTACATTTGGGAAGTGCTTTTCAATGAACGACTCATAACATAGGAACTGTACGAATAAAGCTGGTAAATTCACCTAAACATAAAGGGAAAAATAGCAAGGCCAGAATTACATATATATGTCTGGTATTGTATAGGACAGGAAGATCACTGGAGCCCAGGAGTTTGAGGCTGCAGTGTGCTGTGATCATGCCTGTGTACAGCTGCTGCAGTCCATCCTGGGCGACATAGCAAGACCACATCTGTTATAAAAACTTACACGTACATAAACAAAATTTAAAATTCAGAAAAACCAGGGAAAATATTGTGACTCATGTCACAGACCAAGGCTGATCTTTCTCATAAAGAACCGTCAGAACTTAATCTAGGGGAGAAAAGATAACTATTGCAAAAATAATGGTTATAGAGAGACTACTTTCAAAAAAGGAAATATAAATGATTTTCAAATGTATGAAAAGATTCTCAGCCTCAAGGCAGTGAGGTCAGTTTTTTCTGATCAGATCGTCCAAAATCTTAGTATATGTCTTTCTGTTTGTTCTTTTATGTTCTTTTGAAGTCTAAAAACGTATAGTTTGGTTTTACATGTCTCTTAAGTATCGGGGAACCCACCCGCAATATTTCAACGTAGGTTCTTTCTATTTTCGCTAAGTGTTGGCCAGCTGAGAAATAAAGAGAAAGAGTACAAAGAGAGGAATTTCACTGCTGCGCCTCCAGGGGTGACATCACATATTGGTAGGACTGTGATGCCCACCTGAACAGCAAAACCAGCAGGTTTTTATTAAGGACTTCAAAAGGGGAGTGGGTATACGAACAGGGAGTAGGTCACAAAGATCACATGCTTCAAAGGGCAAAAAGAAGAACAAAGATCACATGCTTCTGAGGACAATAAAGATCACAAGGCAAAGGGCAAAGCAAAGATCACAAGGCAAAGGGCGAAATCCAAAACTCCTGAGAAGGGTCTATATTCAGCTGTGCACGTATTGTCTTGATAAACATCTTAAACAACAGAAAACAGGGTTTGAGAGCAGAGAACCCATCTGACCTCAAATTCACCAGGATGGGTTTTTTCCCCACCCTATTATGCCTGAGGGTACTGCAGGAGACCAGTCCTTATCTCAGCCGCATAGGAGAGACACTCCCAGAGAGGCCATTTATAGACCTCCCCCCAGGAATGCATTCCTTCCCCAGGGTATTAATTATTAATATTCCTTGCTGGGAAAAGAATTTAGTGATATCTTCCCTACTTGCATGTCCGTTTATAGGCTCTCTGCAAGAAGAAAAATATGGCTCTATTCTGCCCAACCCCACAGGCCATCAGACCTTATGGTTGTCTTCCCTTGTTCCCTGAAAATCGCTGTTCTCTTTTTTTTCAGGGTGCACTGATTTCATATTGTTCAAACACATGTGTTTTACAGTCAATTTATACAGTTTAACACAATAGTGGTCCTGAGGTGAGGTACATTCTCACCTTATGAAGATAACAGGATTGAGAGATTAAAGACAGGCATAAGAAATTATAAAAGTATTATTTGGGAAGTGATAAATGTCTATATTAGAATGAAATCTTCACAATTTATGTTCAGAGATTGAAGTACAGAAATTGTAAAAGTATTAATTTTGGGAACTGATACATGTCCATATTAAAATGAAATCTTCACAATTTATGTTCCTCTGCCATGGTTCCAGCTGGTCCCTCCATTCAGGGTCCCTGACTTCCCGCGACACTTAAGTTTCTTGTAGATATTGTATTGTTTTTTCTACTGCTTTAAATTGATTTCGTATCATAGTTTGTACCTTGCCACCTTTATTGGACTTTCTTATTAATGGTAGTAATTTTTCAGTTGGTTTCTTGCCTTTCCATGAATTCATTTTATAATTTGCAAATAGTGATAACTTCCTTTTCTTTTTTTTTTTTTTTTTTTTGAGATGATGTCTCACTCTGTCACCCAGGCTAGAGTGCAGTGGCGCGATCTCTGCTCACTGCGACCTCCACCTCCTGGGGTCAAGCAGTTCTCTGCCTCAGTCTCCGGAGTAGCTGGGATTACAGGCCCCCACAACCACGCCTGGCTTATTTTTTGTATTTTTAGTAGAGATGGGGTTTCACCATCTTGGCCAGCCTGGTGTTGAGCTTCTGACCTCGTGATCCACGTGCCTCAGCTTCCCGAAGTCTGGGATTACAAGTGTGAGCCACCGCTCCTGGCCGATAATTTGCTTCTTGACTTATTTTTCAAATGCACTATAATGATAGAGATCAGTAATGTCTCTTGCAAGTACTCAGTTTATTAGCTTTTTAGATAGATATAGATTCTTAGGATATTCTGAATAGTTTATTTTTCCTTTTATAACATGAACAATAGGCCACTTCAGTAATTCTAGATGTTTGTGGCACAAAGTGGTAAGCGTTCAGTAAATGTTGACTCTTCCATGTTTTTTGCCTTTGTAAATACTGTTTTTTCAGACATCATCTTGTTAGTGAATCGTCTTTTCCTGATCAATGCAAAGTGGAATATTCAGTTTTTTTGTGCCACCACTATTCCATGACATACGTCTGGTATAGTGTTCGTTTTTTTTCATGATTAGTGTTTCCTTCCAGACCATACGTGTTCCTTGTGGGAAGGAGTTTTCTTTTCTTTTCTTTTCCTTTCTTTTTTAGAGATGGGATCTTACTCTGTCACTCAGGATGGAGTGCCGTGTTGCAGTCATAGCTCACTGCAGCCTCAAACATTTGCTTTTAAACTCGTCCTCCTGCTTCAGACTTCCAAGTAGCTGGGACTACAGGCATGCACCACTATGCTCAGTTAATTTTTTAATTTTTTGTAGAGATTGGGTCTCACTGTGTTGCCTAGGCTGGAGTTTTTTTTGTTTCCTCATGGTTTACTGTATCAGAGGGGTTCTGTAAATATGTATCTGATGAAGCCTAGGTTTATTTTTTGTAAAACATGAATTTTATAAATATCTAATCTCTTCATTTCATAGTGTATTGAAATATGCTTTGAAATATATCAAATATACCACATAGGATATGTATGTATATATGTACATATATATGTTTTAGCATTATATTTATAATTATGAATATAAATAGAATAATTGATTCTTATTAGGTATATATTCCTTTTCTGATCAATATCAGAAAAGTTTGCTGTTGACTTTTGATTCTACCAAGATGAAATAGACCCATTCTGGCTAGGTTTTCCACCTATTAGAATGGCTATAATAAAAAATAGTGGCAATACCAAATGCTGGTGAGGTTGTGGAGAGAGTGGATCACCAGTACATTGCAGGTGTACAGTAAAATGGTACAGCCACTCTGGAGAGCAGTCTGGTGGTTTCTTAAAGACTAAACATGCAATTACCATATAACTCAGCAACTGCATGCTTAGGCATTTGTCCCAGAGAATGAAAATCAAATTTAGATAACATCTTGTACACAGATGTTTATAAGCAGCTTTGTTCATAATAGCCCCAAACTAGAAACAGCACAGATGTCCTTCAGTAGGTGAATGATTAAACAAACTATGGTGCATAGTATCATGGTGTACTATTCAGTAATAAAAAGAAAATAAATGATAACTTAGATGAATATCTAGGAAATTATTCTGAGTGAAAAAAGTCAATCCTAAAAGGTTACGTAGTGATTTTATTTATATAACCTGTGTGTGTGTGTGTGTGTGTGTGAGAGAGAGAGAGAGAGAGAGAGAGGAGAGAGAAAGGGAGAGAGACGGAGACAGAGAGAGAGAGAGTTTCGCTCTTGTTGCCCAGGCTGGAGTGCAGTGGCTCAATCTTGGCTCACTGCAACCTCTGCCTCCTGGGTTCAAGCAGTTCTCCTGCCTCAGCCTCCCCAAGTAGCTGAGATTACAGGTACCTGCAACCACGCCTGGCTGATTTTTTGTATTTTTAGTAGAAATGGGGTTTCACCATGTTGTCCAGGCTGGTCTCGATTATATAACATTTTTATAATGACAGAATTACAGAAATGCAAAACTGAGTAGTGGTTGACAGAGTTCAGGGATTGATGTGGGGCCAGGAGATGGTGTAGCTATAAAAAGGTAATACAAGGCATCCTGTGGTGATGGAATTGATCTGTATCTTGACTGGATCAGTGTCAGTATCCTGGTTGTGTTGTTATAGTTTTGCAAGATGTTACCATTGGAGGGACTGGGTGATGGACACAAGAGTTTTCTCTGTTATTTCTTACAACTGTATATGAATCTAATATTATCTCAAAATAAAAAGTGTAATTAAATACAATATTTGGTCTTAAGTGTTTTAAGCACCCTGCTCCCAGAGCTCTTAGCACGGCAAAGGAAGCACACAGAAGCATTCCTGTTACTCATAACTTTTGACTTTGTGTTTTGCATTTTAAAAAATTTTTTGTTTTCATCAAATACCCCAGGAAGTTATACTTTTATAAAATGTTATTTCAGGTCTTATTTTTCTGGTTTTCTTTTGTGCTCTAGTCACTTTCCTTTTTTTGTATAACTTAACCAGTTCTACCTTTTCTTCTTGGAACTTGGCTTCGAACCCAGAGAATGTTAGTGAAATTGTACATAGAACTTTAGGTAGAAAGATTTGACGTAGACATTGCTTTTCCTATCACAGAGTTTTGTGTATTCGTGACTTTGGCAAAATTACACGCATAAAATTGTATTCTGATAAATGACCATATAAGGAGATGATATTTACGTGCTTTCTTTTTCTTCAACAGAAACTACCACATCTAAAAGCACCAGTGGGCTTACAGACATAACATGGAGTTCCAGTGGAAGTGATTTGTCGGATGAAGATAAGACACTTTCTCAATTACAGAGAGATAATGGACATTGCTCTAGAATAGACAGATTTTGTAACAGGAACATTGTGTGTTCAGAAGATGGGACTAGTGAAGGTAAATTGATAATTTTGTTAGAAATCCATTTTCTGTTAAATATTGGATTTAATATTGGAAGAAACTTACATTCCTTTCTTGTATTTATCATTAACATTCCACCTATCAGAATGGCTACAATAAAAAATAGTGACAATACCAAATGCTGGCGAGGTGGTGGAGGAACTGGATCACCAGTACATTGCAGGTGTACAGTAAAATGGTACAGCCACTCTGGAAAAGAGTCTGGCAGTTTCTTAAAGACTAAGCATGCAATTACCATATAGCCCAGCAACTGCACCTTTAGGCATTTGTCCCAGAGAATGAAAATTAAATTCCTTTCTAATAGGATTTTACTGAGTCCCACCCTCTATGGTAAACACTTCAGAAACATTTTCTTGTTTAATATTTCTCAAAACAACTCTAGGAGATAGGTATTACAGATATTATTTTTATAGTTAACAACTTAAGCTTGGACTGATGGAATGGATTGGGATTCCATTTTAGGTCTCTCTGCTCCATAGCCAGTTCTTTCACCTTCTACACAGTGCCACGCCCACACTGCCTTCTTCCCAACCTGTTGGGTAAATACTGTGACAACCAGTGTGTGGTAGAGGTGTAACATACTGACAAATTTGTATTCAGATGACGTTTTATATTGTGCCATGTTTTAGACAATTGAAAGCAGAGTTTCTTATCTTTGACACTCTTGACATTTTGGGCCAGATGATTCTTTGTTATGGGGAGTAGCACCTTCCTCTGCCTGTAGGATATTCTGCCGTGTCCCTTGCCTTTACCTGCTAGGTAAAGGATCCCAGCCACAGTGATGATAACCAAAGATGTCTCCAGATGTTGTCAAGGGTTGCCTGAAGGACAAAAATCACCCCTAGTTGATAACCACAGATGTAGAATTATGGAAATCATGTTCTTTTAGAATTTTTAAAATATACAAATAATCTATAGAGTATTTAAATGTCTTAATGTTTTCAAAATAAGCTTGTGACTTTTAACTCTTGACAGTTCATGTTAGTTACCTAGGGTTAGGTTTGTACAGAGACAGCTTCTCGGGAGGGTAGTTAAATTCTTTTGACCACTTTGTATGTCATTTTGGTAACTATTAATTCCATTGACATTTTAGTAGTTACCAGGTGAAGTGGTATTTTAAGATTATATATAAGCTGATAGCAATTCGACCATAGTAAATGAAATTTGTTGTTACATAACTCTTGGTTTGTCTTCATACATTTCAGAATACACAGTTTATGCTTTTTATGGGTAAATAGTATGGTTTGTGCCTCCCAAAGTGCTGGGATTACTCATGTGAGCCATCGTGCCCACCTCCCCTCCATTTGGTTTTTACCAATTGTCTGAAAGTTTTTATAACTTTTGGAAAATCTCTTAAATTACTGGAGATCCAATTTCCTTATCTGTAAAATGCAAATATAAGTGTAATAGTAGCAGTCTTCCTGTTTTTTAAAAGTTTTGTGACCACAAAAGTTTTGTGATGAAAGCCCCAGTTATTTCATAGCATGCATCACATTGCAATATGTATTAATCTGTGGGCTACTTCAGGCTAGGGATGGTGCTGTTTTCTCTCTTGTATTTATTTCGTATTGTGAGTATCTTGAATGGTGTGATGGGCTCTTTTTAGGCACTTGCTTTGTCTAATGAATGAAGGTGTGAATGAATGAATGAGTGCTGCAAAGATGTGTGATACTGGCGGCAGCTCTGAGGGCACTTGTGTTTTTCCCTTGTCTGTCCTTGGCTTCCTGTTGGGAAGGTTCAGCAGCCTGGAAAATCTCTAATGTGTTCCCCTGCCTGGCTTCCATGACTAAATTTGATGTTAATGTGGGAAGCAGTTGCCATTATGCATCTGCTTCTCTCAGTGGTGGCTGGACCTTCAGTCTGTTAAGATCATTATAGTGGCTGTTTTTTTTAAGAGATGAGGTCTTGCTCTGTCATCGAGGCTGGAGTGCAGTGGATCATAGCTCACTGCAGCTTCAAACTCCTGGGCTCAAACAATCCTACTATATCCTCTTAATTATGTTTAGTGAAAAAGTCTAGCTGTGTAAGAAAGGAGGAAAAAATAACAATACATAGTTTGTTTGCTTAAACATGCTGGAGAAACTCTACAAGGATACAGAAACAATAAAAGTAGTTAAAATTGGAATTGGGGTAAGATTTGGGAGAAACAGTGATTTAAGAGTAGAAATATACTTTTCACTGTCTACATTTTTTTTTTTTTTTTTTTTGAGACAGAGTCTCGTTCTGTTGCCCTGGCTGGAGTTGAGTGGCACGATCTTGGCTCACTGCAACCTCCACTTCCCAGGTTCAAGCGATTCTGGAGCCTCAGCCACCTGAGTAGCTGGGACTATAGATGTGCGCTGCCATGTCCAGCTAATTTTTTGTGTTTTTAATGGAGACACCATTTCATCTTGTTCACCAGGCTGGTCTTGAACTCCTGAGTTTTGGCATTCTGCCCACCCTGGCCTCCCAGAGCTCTAGGATTACAGGCATGAGCCATTGTGCCTGGCCATAAATATGTTTTTTAAAATTACTGAGTGACATGGATAACTACTAAGAATAAAGGAGATTTAAAAGTGAAAGATTAAGGAGATAATTAAGCAAGTTAAAAATTGTATTTTTTAGGTGAATTACAGTGTGTTGACTGGGAGATCGACAGTGACAGGGCAGAAGCTAGTGACTGTAATGAATTTGAAGATGACGAGGGTGCTGTGGAAATCTCAGACTGTGCTTCTTGTGCAAGTAATCAGTCTTTGACAAGTGATGAGAAGGTATCAGAACTTCCCAAGGTAAGAATGAATTATTTCAAAACTTTTAGTCTCTGTATAACATTTGCTAATCATAGCTGTTGTGTGTGTGTGTGTGTGTGTGTTTTCCTGTCCTTCCTCAAGAACAACCACTTTTGACTCTTAGGGAATTCTTTTCTTCTTTACTCACTTATCTCTAAGTAACATGCTTGTGCTGTACTTCTCAACATGGATAAATATTGATCTGTCTTCTCGCTCACTTCCAACCCTCACTGCACACTGAACTTTTTTTTATCCTACTCTTCTCCCAGTGCAGATATATCAAAGTTTGGTTAGATTATATTCAGCAATTTACACAATTGAGAATAAATAATATTGATAGCCAAGGGAAATATTATTATCCTTTGCAACTATTTGCTTTCCCTAGACTTAATAATTATTTTGGTTTTTGTTCATCTAGTTTTACTTATTGATGGAAGAAAATACTTTTTCATCATTGCCCAGCTCTCTTGTTAAGATTTTCAGACAGCAGGCATTCTGTGAGTTTCATTTTTTTGGAGAACTCTTTCCCACAACCTCCTAGCTGCTCCAGTTTGAACTCAGCGTCCTCTCTCCTTTTGCAAACATTGTCACCCGGACTTTGCTATCATTCTGGGAATTTATTGACCTCTGTCCTGTATTGTGCTCCTTTATCCAGGATTTCATGTTTTCCTCTTTCTTGGTTTTCACCCTGTTTTGGTTGAACACATCTTACCATAACTTTCTGAGGAATTATTTGGTATGTCAGAAGATGCTTTTGTCATATTTTGATGTGTGATTGAAAATTTGTATAGAATTTTTAGGTTGGAAATAATTTTCCTTCGAAGTTTTGAAGGCAATGCTTCATTATCTTAGCTCAAGTTGCTGTCAATAACCTTGAAGCTATTCTCATTCTTGACCTTTTAAGATTTTTCTCTTCATTACTGGTTTTAAGCAGTTTGATTGTGATATGCCTTGGTATGATTTTTCAGTTGGTGTTTGTCAAGCCTTTTGAATCTATGGTGTTTTGGGGGTTCCTCAAGACCACCTCCAGGTTCAGCAGTTGACTAGGAGGATACACAGGACTTAGCATATAGTCATACTCATGGCCATCATTTATTATGCGGAAAGGATACAAAAATAGGGTGAAAAAAGGGTGTAAAAAAGGGTCTTGCTGTGTCACCCAGGCTAGAGTGCAATGGTGCGCTCATAGCTCACTGCAGCCTTGATCTCCTGGGCTCAAGAGATCCTCTCACCTCAGCCTCCAGAGTAGCTGGTCCTACAGGCATGTGCCACCACGTCTGGCTGATTTTTGTATTTTTTGTATAATGTGGTTTGCCATCTTCCCCAGGCTGGTCTCAAACCCTTGTGTTCAAGGGATCCGTCCACCTTGATCTCCCAAAGTTCTGGAATTGCACATGTCAGCCACCATGCCTGGCCAAAAGAAGGCAAATTTAAATCAGCAGTCTTCCACGAGTCCTCTCCCAGTGGAGTCACACAGTATATGCTTAATTCTTTCAGCAAAATGTTTAGATGACATGTGTGAAGTGTTATGTACCAGGCAACTCATTAGAGACTCAGGGTTTTTATTAGGGACTGGTAACATAGGCACCTTCTCCCTAGAATCTACCCAAATTCCAGACTTCAGAAAGAAAATGGGTATTCCGTAGAAACCATATTGTTTGCACAGTTTAGGCACAGTGACCCACCATTATTTATCATTTATGGAATGATGAAGATTCTCCTGAAATCTGTTTTCAGAAGCTAGGCAAGGACCAGCTTTGCAAGCAGGGTTTTCTAAGGATAGCTGCTTCAGGCCAACTATAACTCTTTTCTGCATATATGTTGAGTTTGTAGTTTTCATCACATTTGGTAAGTTTTTGGCTTTTACTTCTCAATAAATTTTTTTTTCTGACTCCCCTTTTCATTTCCTCCTGTGACTCCAATTACATGTATATTAATTAGGCGGCTTAATGTGTCATGTCTCATTTTTGCTGTCCTTGTTTTGTCCCCTTCATTTCATTTTGGGTGGTTTCTGTTGCTACATCTTCAAGTTTTTTTTAAATTCTTTTTTTAAATAACTTTTTAAAAATTCTTCAGTATATTCTGCAGGTAATACTATAAGTGTGTTGGTCATCTCTGACATTGTAGTTTTCATTTCTAGAAGTTTGATATGAATCTTTTTATATTGTCCATGCCTTTCCTTAACATGTCATACATTCTATATTTTGAACATAGAGTATATTTATAATAACTTTTTAATGGCTATTTTGGTAAATCTGTGTCATTTCTGTGTCTATTTCGCCTCCTTATGGGTTGTATTTTTCTGCTTTTTTGCATGCCTATACATTTTAAAAACTTGTAAAATTCAGTGCACTATTATTATAGTCATCATTCTGTGTATTAGATTGCTAAAGCATATTCCTTGTGTCTAAATGAAATTTTGTACCCTTTAATCAGCATCTTCCCTTTCTCCATCCACTTTTCTCTCCCAGCCTCTGGTAAACAACATTCTACCCCGATTCTATTAAGTTCTACTTTTTTAGATTCCCCATTTAAGTAAGATGATGCTGTATTTGTCTTTGTGTGCCTGGCTTATCTGAGTTAAGGTAATGTCCTCCAGGTTCATTCATGTCGCAAATGATAGAATTTCCTTCTTTATTAAGACTGGATAGTATTCCATTGTGTAGATATACTACATTTTCTTTATGCATTCATCTAGACACCTAGATTGTTTCCAAATCTTAGCTATTGTGAATAGCACTGCAGTTAACATGGGAGTGCAGATTTTTTTTTAGCATACTGATTTCAATCCTTTGGCCCAGAAGTGGGATTACTAGATTATATGGTAGTTCTATTTTTTAGTTTTTTGAGAGATCTTCATGCTATTCTCCATAATAGCTGTGTTAATTTACATTCCCACAACAGTGTACAAGAGTTTGGCCTCCCAAAGTGCTGAGATTACAGGTGTGAGCCACCGCGCCTGGCCTGCAGTATTTTCTTTTAGGACATTTAACAGATGTATTTGATTACTGATATGACTTTCCATATTAACTTGATAGTACTTTGATATTATTGGCTGGGTTTTTATAATTTATTTTATTGGTGTCTTCAAGAACCATTTGCTGTGGTTTGTGGTTTGAATGTCCTCTCGAAAACTCTTGTTGAAATTTAATTATCATGGTGACAATATTAAAATATGGGACTAATACAGTTTGGGTCTGTGTCCCAAACCAAATCTCATGTTGAATTGTAATTTCCATTGTTGGAAATGGGGCCTGGTGGAAGGTGACTGGATCATGGAAGTGCATTTCTCATGAATGGTTTAGCACCATCCCCCTTGGTACTGTCCTCACAATAGTGAGTGAGTTCTTGTGAGAGCTGATAATTTAAAAGTGTGTAGTGGCCTGGCACTGTGATTCCTGTCTATAATCCCAGCACTTTGGGAGGCCAAGATGGGAGGATCAGTTGAGCCCAGGAGTTTGAGACCGACCTGGCCAACATAGCAAGACCCTGTCTCTATTAAAAAAATAAATAAATAAATACATAAAAGTGTGTAGCGCTGCCTACTTTGCTGTCTTGCTTTCACCGTGTGAAGTGTCTGCTCCCCTCTCTCACTGCTTTCACCATGTGAAGTGCCTGCACCCACTTTGCCTTCCACCACGAGTGAAAGCTCCCTGAGGCGTCCCCAGAAGCATATGCCACCATGCCTCCTGTACAGCCTGCGGAACTGTGAGCCAGTTAAACCTCGTCTTTTATAAATTACCCAGTCTCAGGTATATCTTTATACCAATGTAAGAATGGTATATATTAAAAGAGTGGTATATGTTAAAAGAACCTTTTAATAGTTCCTGTATTAGGATTAGGCCATGAGGGCCTTGCCCTCATGAATAGGTTAATATCATTATCACAGTAGTGGGTTTGTTACCACAAGGATATATTGTTATAAAAATTTTCTGTCCCTTGCTCTCACCCTCACTTGTCTTTCTGCTTTCTGCCGTGGGAAGGTGTAGGACAAAGGTCCTTACCAGGAGCCAGCACCTTAATATTGGAATTTTCAGCCTCCATAACTGAGAGAAATAAACTTCTTTTCTCTGTAAGTTACCTACCCTATGGTATTCTGTTATAGCAAAGCAAAATGGACTAAGACACCATACCTACAGAGGGCAGCAGAGACATAGCAGTGAATTCTCATAACCTAATTTTTCAGAAGTGTGAAGGAAATTGGGTTTAGGTGAACTTTGTTATGTAATTCTCATATACTTTATGTAGCGACTTCTATGCAAATACAGGCTAATAGACATAATGAATGTAAAGTAATGTGAGACTCAGGAACTTTTGTGAGAAGGTAAGCAACAGAAGCTGGCTGGCACAGATAAAAGATCTGAAAGTAGTTCATGTAGTTTTAAAGGAAAAGTAAATGTGGCTTTCAAATTTGAAATAATGGATTCATTTTTGTGAAACAGATATTTTGTTTGTGTTCTTAGCAGTAAGGGTAGGAAAAATGATTCAGTAACTCATAGAAGATGGAATTATGGAAAAGTTTAAAAAAAAAAAGAATAAACAAAATTTTGTATCACATGGGAGTGTATTATAACCTTGCAGAAAGTGATCTGACAAACCTTTGAAAATATTTCTAAATTTAATGTTCATATATGTAATTTTTTTATTTTTACTTATATAAATTTTTGAAAATCAGTTTTGCTTTTAATCAGTTTTAATAGTGAATTAGAATAAAATGATATGACTAGATGTGTACTAATTGTTAATGCCTAGGAACTGCCCATTGTTTTCATCTTTTTTCCCAATGTTTTACGTTGCAAAATACACTCAATGTAAAATTTACTATTTTGACCATTTTAAAATGTGCAGTTCAGTGGTATTGAATACTTTCATACTGTTGTGTAACTACCATCACTACCATCTATCTCCAGAACTCTTTTCATCTTGTGAAATTGAAACTCTGTACTCATTAAACAGTAACTCCTCCTTCTGTCTTTCCCCCAGCTTCTGGCAACCACCATTCTACTTTGTGTATGATTTTGACTACTGTAATTACCTCATATGAATAGAATCATATAGTATATGTCTTTCTGTGACTGGTTTATTTCACTTAGCATAATATCCTTAAGGTTAATCTGTGTTGTTAGAATTTTTTATTTTTATTTTTTGAGATGGAGTCTCACTCTGTTGCCCAGGCTGGAGTGCAGTGGTGCAATCTTGGCTCACTGCAACCTCTGCCTCCTGGGTTCAAGTGATTGTCGTGCCTTGGCCTCCTAGTAGCTGGGATTATAGGCACACGCCACAACGCCCAGCTAATTTTTGTATTTTTAGTAGAGACGGGGTTTCACTATGTTGGCCAGGCTGGTCTTGAACTCCTGACCTCAAGTGATCTGCCCACCTCAGCCTCCCAAAGTGCTGGGATTACAGGCATGAGCCACTGATCCCGGCTAGGATTTCCTTCTTATTAAAGACTGAATAGTATTCCATTGTATGTTTATAACACATTTTTACTTAATTTGTGACCTAACATATGGTCTATCCTGGAAAATGTTCTATATTCACTTGAGAAGAATATATATGCTATTGTTGGGTACACTGTTGTGTATGTGTCTGTCAGATCTAGGTGGTTAGTGTCTGAAGTCCTCTGTTTCCTTACTTATCTTCAATCTGGCTATTCTACCCACTGTTGAGAGCAGGGTATTGATTTAATCATCTGTTATTTATAAAGGTCTGTTTCTCCCTTTAATTCTGTCTGTTTTTGCTTCATGTATTTTTGAAATCTTTTAATTGGTGCATAAATGTTTATAATTTTTGTCTTCTTGCTGTATCAAATAATGTATTCATATATAATATCCTTTGTCTCTTATAACCTTTTTTGATTTAGTCTGTTTTCTCTGATATTAGTATAGCCATCTCTACTCTGTTCTGGTTACTATTTGCATGGAATATCTTTTTCTATCTTTTAATTTTCAAACTGTGTCCGTGGATCTAAAGTCTACTATAGGCAACATATGGTTGAATCGTGTTTCTCTATTCTGTCAATCTCTGTCTTTTGATTGGAGAGTTTAATCCATTTGACTTTAGATTATTTGTACAGAAAGATTTCTGTCATTTTGTT
Organism: Colobus angolensis palliatus; assembly: GCF_000951035.1. Classification (NCBI taxonomy): domain Eukaryota; kingdom Metazoa; phylum Chordata; class Mammalia; order Primates; family Cercopithecidae; genus Colobus; species Colobus angolensis. Next base: position 3,790,013 of record NW_012115633.1, on the reverse strand, counting down.
GTTTGTTGTTTATATAACTTACTGCTTTTTGTGGGGGCCCTCATTTCCTGCATTACTGTCTTCTTTTGTGTTTACTTGATTTTTTTCATGAAATGTTTAAATTCGTGTCACATTTCTTTTTTTTTTTTTTTTTTTTTTAATGGAGTCTCTATCATCCAGGCTGGAGTGCAGTGGCGTAATCTTTGCTCACTGCAACCTCTGCCTCCTGGGTTCAAGCAGTTCTCCTGCCTCAGCCTCCTGACTAGCTGGGATTACAGGTGCCCACCACCACGTCCAGCTAATTTTTTGTATTTTTAGTAGAGATGGGGTTTCACCATGTTGGCCCGGCTGGACTCGAACTCCTGACCTCAGGTGATCTACCCACCTCGGCCTCCCAAAGTGCTGGGATTACAGGCGTGAGCCACCACACCCAGACTCTTCTCATTTTTCTTTTTTTTTTTTTTTTGAGACAGAGTCTCACTGTGTCACCCAGGCTGGAGTGCAATGGCGCAATCTCAACTCAGTGCAACCTCCGCCTCCCGGGTTCAAGCGATTCTTGTGCCTCAGCCTCCCTAGTAGCTGAGATTACAGGCATGTGCCACCATGCCCAGCTAATTTTTGTATTTTTAGTAGAGATGGGATTTTACCATGTTGGCCAGGGTGGTCTCAAACTGCCGACCACAGGTGACCCACCCACCTTGGCCTTCCAAAGTGCTGGGATTACAGGCACGAGCCACTGTGCCCGGCCTAGTACTTTGACTAAATTTAAAACAGTTGTCATAAAATCTTTCTCTGGAAGATCTGCCATCAAGACTTTTTCAAGGACAGTTGTGTTTATTTTTTTTTCTTTTGAATGTGTCACACTGTGTCCGGAATTGGTGGGTTCTTGGTCTTGCTGACTTCAAGAATGAAGCCGCAGACCCTCACGGTGAGTGTTACAGTTCTTAAAGATGGTGTGTCTGGAGTTGGTTCCTTCAGACATTCAGATGTGTCTGGAGCTTCTTCCTTCTGGTGGGTTCGTGGTCTAGCTGTCAGGAGTGAAGCTGCAGACCTTCCTGGTGAGCGTTATGGCTCTTACAGGCAGCGAGTCTGGAGTTGTTCATTCTTCCTGGTGGGTTTGTGGTCTCGGCTTCAGGAGTGAAGCTGCAGACCTTCGCAGTAAGTGTTACAGCTCATAAAGGCGGCGTGGACCCAAAGAGTGAGCAGCAGCAAGATTTATTGCAAAGAGTGAAAGAGCAAAGCTTCCACAGTGCAGAAGGGGTCCCCAGTGGGTTGCCGCTGGCTATCTGGGCAGCGTGCTTTTATTTGCTTATCTGGCCCAACCCACATACTGCTGATTGGTCCATTTTATAGAGAGCTGATTGGTCCACTTTACAGAGAGCTGATTGGACCGTTTTGACAGAGTGCTGATTGGTGCGTTTATAATCCTTGAGCTAGACACAGTGCTAGACAGAAAAGTTCTCTAAGTCCCCACTAGGTTAGCTAGATACAGATTTAGCTAGATACAGAGTACTGATTGGTGTATTTATAAACCTTGAACTAGGCACAGAGTGCTGATTGGTGTATTTACTATCCTCTAGGTAGACATAAAAGTTCTCAAAGTCTTCACCAGATTAGCTAGATACAGAGTGCTGATTGGTGTATATACAATCTTCTGGTTAGATATAAAAGTTCTCCAAGTCCCCATCCGGCTCAGGAGCCCAGCTGGCTTCACCTAGTGGATCCTACACCAGGGCTGCAGGTGGAGCTGCCTGCCAGTCCCAAGCTGTGACTGCACTCCTCAGCCCTTGGGCTGTCGATGGGACCGGGTGCCACAGAGCAGGGGGGCAGCGCCCGTTGGGGAGGCTCAGGCCACACCGGAGCCCACTGCAGAGTGGGGGAGCTGGGACGTGGTGGGCTGCAAGTCCCAAGTCCTGCCCCCTGGGGAGGCGGCTGAGGCTCAGTGAGAATTCGAGTGCCAGCGGGCCGGCACTGCTGGGGGACCCAGTGTACCCTCTGCGCTGCTGGCCCGGGTGCTAAGCCCCTCACTGCCCTGGGCCAGCAACGCCAGCTAGGCTCCATGTGCAGGGCCTGCCCAGCCCGCGCCGGCGCCCACCAGAACTTACACTGGCTCGCTGGGGTTTCTGCCCACGCCTCTCCCTCCACACCTCCACGCAAGCAGAGGGAGGCGGCTCCAGCGTCAGCCAGCCCAGAGAGGGGCTCCCATGGTGCCGTGGCAGGCTGAAGGGCTCCTAAAGCACCGCCAGAGTGGGCGCCGAGGCTGAGGAGGCTCTGAGAGTGAGGGATGCTAGCACATTGTCACCTCTCAATACTTTACTGTATGTCTTGTTATTTTTTGTTGAAAACAGGGCATTTGAATATAATGGTGTGGTAAGTGTGGAAATTAAATTCTCCCTCTTCCCCAGCATTTGCTGTTTTGTTTTGTTTTGTTTTTTAGGCGGAGTCTCACTCTATTGCCCAGGCTGGAGTGTAGTGGTGTGATCTCGGCTCACTGTAACCTCCACCTCCTGGGTTCAACCAATTCTCCTGCCTCAGCCTCCCGAGTAGCTGGGATTACAGGTGTGCACCACCATGCCCAGCTAATTTTTGTGCTTTTTAGTAGAGATGAGGTTTCACCATGTTGCCCAGGCTGGCCTCAAACACCTGACCTCAGGTGATCTGCCCACCTCAGCCTCCCAAACTGCTGAGATTACAGGCATGAGCTAAAACGCCTGGCCTGCTGTTTTTTGTTTTTTTTTTTTTAATGTTATTGTTTTTGTTTATTTTTATTGTTGTAGGCTGTCTCTATGTGAAGGATCAGCCTGAGGTGTAAACTTAAGATTTTCTGAGTCTTTTCTAAGCCTGAGTTTTTCTCCAGGAATGTGTAGGAAGTTTCTGTTTTTCCTTTATATACGGTTGCTTTAAAATGCCCTAGTCTTTAACATCTGACTCCCAAAAGGGAAAAAGAGAAAAACTAAATCCTTTAAATCCCCAGCAGTTACTTTGTGGGTGGGGCTAGGGGTAGGAGAGGGCTTGTAGCAGTGAGTGGAGATGAAGCAACAAGAGGTGTATCCACCTCTTTGTCCCATTTCTGTGATCAGAAGTAGCATTCAGTGATCAGGGCACACATCCCCTATATTTGGAAGAGAGGGTACTTTTTGCCTGTCCTTGGTTCCTGTAAGCTGCACACAAGCTGCTGGTAGGAATGCATGCTCAACTGCCTGCCTATAGGGTTGAGGGTGGCTAATGGATAGCTGCTACTGTGCTAATACCTGCAAGGGATTAAAATTATGTTCAGGCCTTCCTCTGGACGTTACAAGCCTTGGGTAGATTCCAGAATTTCAAAATATTTAAATAGAAGAGATTCTGCCAGTGCAATGATCTTCTAGGTGGAGCAACACATTCGTGGTACTTCCTACTCCACCATCTTCTCAGAATCCTCTGTGTATAATTTACATACAGTTGAGTTTAACTCTGATCATCATACATTTTAGAAACCTCTCATATGATTATGTTTATATAAAAACTGATAAAATTTAGTGCTTGTAAAGGGAATTCTGGAGTTCTTAGTCATGTTTTTTGTATGATTATATTTTAAAGATTTAATTATAGAAACATTTTACTGAAGTCTATATTCCAGTGTGTTCTCATGGTAAAAAGAAAAGGTTGGAGATTGTATTGAGGAGTCTTTTTTTTTTACTGTTATTTTATATTATAACTCATGTATTATATGTTGTATCTGTTCGTTATCTTGGTATGGCATTTTCGGGCTTTTATTCTCTTTATGAAAGTGAGTAACTGTATGTACCAATATCGATTGTTGCATCAGTGCCAGAAATTATATTTTATCTTTTCATCATCTCCCTTCTTTTATAGCTGAACTTTAGCTTAAAAGATGCCAGGACAAGGAGTTTGTCAGATTGTTCCTTTTCTTTGTGTGAACTTTCTTCCCCTTTCACTACTATCACTGGGTCATCTCATTTCCCTTCATTCCCCTCTTTCTTCTCCATCTTTTCATTTCCCAAATACTTCTGTTTTCTGATACAAGAAGGACTATAATAGAAAAGGATTGCTTTAGGAAATAGTGTAACAGCTATGTAATATTAAAAAGTAGTAAGTCAGCCAGGCACGGTGGCTCACGCCTGTAATCCCAGCACTTTGGGAGGCCAAGGCAGGCAGATCACGAGTTCAGGAGATTGAGACCATTCTGGCTAACACAGTGAAACCCTATCTCTACTAAAAAATACAAAAAATTAGCCAGGCGTGGTGGTGGGGGCCTGTAGTCCCAGCTACAGGCTGAGGCAGGAGAATGGCGTGAACCCAGAAGGCGGAGGTTGCAGTGAGCCGACATCGTGCCATTGCTCTCCAGCCTGGGCGAGAAATTAAGACTCTGTCTCAAAAAAAAAAAATAAAGGAAAGTAATAAGTCACTATGGATGTGACTTTCACAGTCTTCTAGTATTATAAACAATTCTTTTGAGTTGTACTTTTAATAATGTCAGAGCTGCACATGTCGCACTACCTTTCCTGAAAATAACAATGACAACTTTTGGACAAAAAAAAAAAAAGTATGTGAAAGCACAGTAGGAGGACAGAAAGTAGGAAGAAACTGAAGGATGTTGACATTTGGAAGATGGAATGGTGTAAGATGAGCATTTCATTTTTTGTGGATGTTTCCCAGAGGACAGGACTCGGTCATTGGTTGTGCAGGTGATGGAAGTTTGAATAGAAACCACAAGACAGAGTTGGGGGTGACTCTAGCAGCTAGAAAGTTAGTGAGTATAAAGTAGTCTTTCATAGAGAAGGGTGTTCCAAATTCTGCATAAAAGTCTTAGGCTAAAATAACTAAAGATATTTCATTTGCTCAAGAGTTTAGAGAGTGGTATAGCCAACTTACCTACCTATTAAAAAAAAAAAAAAAGGCTCTTCAGAAGAACATAGTCAAATCCAGAGTTTCTAAAACTGTACCATGCACAGTGTCCAGAATACAATCCATATTCAGTAGACACACACATACACAAGCAAAAAATGTGACCCATACTTAAGTGAAAAGCCAATTAATTGAGACTGGCCTTGATATGACTCCTATGTTAGAATTAGCAGCTGTTATAACTCTTCTTAAGGATATATAAAGAAAATGTGTACACCATGAATACACAGATAAGAAACTTCAGCTGAAAAATGGAAACTAGATAAAAGGACTAAATGAAAATTCTGTAAGTAAAAAATGCAATATTTCAAATGAAAATGGATTAGAGATTACAGAATGTTAGGAAAAAAAGGAGTCACTGAAGTTGCTAGATTCATAGAAGTTATTCTTAAAAAGTGAAAAAGAGATTTCAAAAAGTGAAACTAGCTAGCGTCAGTGGCTGGTAGGACAATATCAAAAGGTCTAACACTTGGCATCCTAGAAATAGAGGCCAGGGGAAATTGGGTCAAAAAATTCTGGAGAAATTATGGCTGGAAATTTCCCTAAATTGGTAAAAAACATGAATTTACATGTTGAAGAAGTTCAGTGAACTCCAAACAAGATAAATACAACAAAATAACACTTAAGTACATTATAGTGAAGCTGTTGAAACTAATAGACAAAAAATCTTGCCTAGATGCAGTGGCTTATTCCTGTAATACCAGCACTTGGGGAGGCCAAAGAGGGAGTATTGCTTGAGCTAAGGAGTTTGAGACCAGCCTGGGAAATGAAGTGAGACTTCATCTCTACAAAAAGAAAAAAATCTTGAAAGCACCCTGAGAAATGCTAATGAATGGTAGCTGACTTCTTATCAGAAGTAGTGCAGGCCAACAGGCTATAAACACCTTTAAAGTACTGGTAAAGTAAACATCAACTCAGAATTCTATAGCCAAATAAGAAAACATACTTTCTAGCTAAGAAAATCTTTATACTACAAGAAATGTTTAAGGAGATATTTCAAGCTGAAGGAAAGTGATACCAGTTGAAACTCAGATCTTCAGGAATGAAGAGCACTGCAGTTGGAAAAATGTAAGTCTTCCCCACTCCATTAAGAAATATATAATTCTGCCGGGCGCGGTGGCTCAAGCCTGTAATCCCAGCACTTTGGGAGGCCGAGACGGGCGGATCACGAGGTCAGGAGATTGAGACCATCCTGGCTAACAT
>NW_012115633.1:3774473-3783578 GCF_000951035.1 Colobus angolensis palliatus | reverse complement strand
TATATATAATTCTGATTGTTTAAAGCAGAAATTATAATGTTACGATATGGCATTTCTATATGACTGCTGGGCTTAAAGGATGTGTCTAGGTAGATGGAGTTATGTGCTTACTGTGGTCTTTATTTTATGAAGGGGTAGAATTAGTCCACTGTGCAAAGTTAAAAATATACTTTATAATTCCTAGAACAAACACTAAAAAAGAAAAAGATGCAAAGAGGTGATAGCTAAAAAACGAGAAGTCAAAATGGAATTCTAAAATGTATTTAGAGAATATGAAAAAAGGTGTAAAGGAACAGCAGAATATAAAACAAATGAGATGTGTATCAGTCTGTTCTCATAATGCTAATAAAGACATACTCAAAACTGAGTAATTTATAAAGGAAAGAAGTTTAATTGACTCAGTTCAGCATGGCCAGGGAGGCCTCAGGAAACTTGCAATCATGGAGGAAGGGGAAACAAACATGTCCTTCACAGGGTGGCAGCAAGGAACAGAATGAGAGCAAAGTCAGGGGAAAAGCCCCTTATGAATCCATTAGATCTCCTTAGAACTCACTCATTATTATGAGAATAGCATGAGGGTAACTGCTCCATGATTCAGTTACCTCCCACCAGATTCCTCTCACGACGTGTGCGGACTATGGGAACTACAATTCAAGATGAGATTTGGGTGGAGACACGGCCAAACCATATCAGGATGTAAAGAAAACAAATAGCAAAATTACAAACCTAGATCAAGTCTATCAATAATTACCTTAATTGAACATAGATTAAGTGTTTTATTTAAAGGTAGAGATTCACACATTGGATAGAAAGTCTGACCTTCCTGTATTCTGTCTACCAGAGATGCATTTTAAAAATAATGACACAGATAGATTGAAAGTAAATGTATGAAAAAAGGTGTAGCATGCAAATAGTAAGTATAAGATAGGGTTATTATATTAATATTAGATAAAATAGACTTCAAGACAGTATTGGAGATAAACAAGGGCATTTCATAGTGATAAAACTCATTAGAAATACATAGTAATCATAAATTTGTATGCACCTAATAAGATCTGCAGTCATAGATGGAAATTTTAAGACTACTCTGTAACTTACAGAAAACCTAGACAAAAAAATCAGTTAGAATATAGAAGATCTGTAAAATACTTCAACCACCTTGACCTAACTGGCATTTGTAGAATATCATGGGCAACTAAAATAGAGTGTACTACATTCTATTCAAGTACACATGATGTGCATACTGAGATAAATAATATATGGGTCCTAAAACGTGTCTCAGTACATTTCAAAAGATTGTAATCTTAAAGAGTATATAGTGTAACTACAGTAGAATTTAAAGTAGAAATCAATAGCAATAAGATATTCAGGAAAAATCTGAATATTTGGAAGTAAAACAACATGGTTATCCCTAGTCCATCTATGAATTTAATGTGGTTCAAATCATTATCTTAGCAGGACTTTTCTCTTTTGGTAGACATTGAAAAGCTGATTATAACATAGAAGATAGAAAGGGCCTATGTTATACAAAGCAATCTTGATGATTTACAAGGTGGAAGACTTAAATTTCCTTATTTCAAGATTTACTCTAATGATAAAGTAATCAAGACTGTGATATCAGCGTAAGGATATATAGTCATATAAATGGAGCAGAACAGAGAACTGATACATCATTTTTAACAGAGAAAGTATCCAATGAGGGAAAAGAAAGGCTTTTAAATAAAAAATGCTGGAACAACTAGACATCTGTATGGATAAAAGCTCACCTTGACTCCCTACCTCACATGGTACCCAAAAGATAAATCAAGATGGATCATAGATCTAAATGTTGAAGCTAAAAGTATAAAGCTTTTAGAATAAACAAGTAAAGATAAACAAAACAGTAAACAGCTTTTAGAATAAAAGCTGTTTAGTAAAAAGCTTTTAGAATAAACAAGTAAAGATAAACAAAACAGAAAGCAGCAACTGTTTTAAAGAAAACACCTAACACTCTATAAACTTCTTCAAAATAAAAAATTTCTGCTGGTCAAGAGACATGAAGAAAATAATAGCAAAACCTGTATCTGTAAAGGACTTGTATTAAGACTATATAAAGAAATTCTACAACTGAACAGTGACAATACCGCTTGATTAATTGGAGAAGGATCAGTACAGACGCTTGATGAATGATGCTATATTGAATGGCCAGTGAACACATGAAAATGTTACCAAACATCATCAATTATTAAGGAAATACAAAGTTCAACTGCAAGGAGATGCTACTTTACTTGTCCCATTAGCTTAAAGAGTAATACTACCACATGTAGAGCAATGAGAACTCTTATAAAATTCAGAGTTTTTATGCTGTAACCCATGACTTAGCAATTCTACTCCTAGTCATTTATTTAATAGAAAATGAAAGCACATTTCCAAGATTTGTTCAAAAGTGCTTATAATAGGCTGAAACTGGACACAGATAAGGCATAGTCCCTTTCTTTTCACCAGCTGGAGACTGGATCAACAAATAGGTATAGTCATAAATGGAATACAACTTAACAATGATAAGGAACACTGTCTTGGTACGTCAGCAACATAATGAATTTCAAATACATGGTAGGTGAAAGAAAGCTTACACGAAAGAGTACGTTCTGTGTTCTATTTACATCAAGTTCTAGAACAGGCCAAATTGATACGTAATGGAAGAAAAAGCAGTGTTTTTGATGGTGGGGTGAGGATTAATTGTGAAAAGTCTTAGAGGAACTTGCTGGTTGATAGGAAATATTTTATTTCTTGTTTGGAGTTTGAGTTCAATGCTATATGTATATGTTAAAACATATCAAATGGTATGTCTTTTATTGTATATAAAACCTGAAAAAAGTAAATACATATTAAAAGAAATATGCATTGAATTCTTGTTATTGATGTTCATGCTGAGGTATAATGGGATGATGTGTACTGTCATCTGCAACTTTGAAATGCATCGAAAAGTAAGATGGATTAATGGATGGAGAAATGTGATAAACTGGTCATAGCTAAATAATAACAAATTGTAAAGTCTTGGTGATGCATATATTGGTTTTTACTATAGTATCTCTAAAAACTTTCTGGTCGAAATTTACATAATCTATGTGAAAAATCTTCTCAGGGAACGTAGAATTGTGTTTTTGTATTTATGTAAGTAGTTGTCATGTAATTCTTTGATCTTAGAGAATCTGAAATTTCCAATGTGGGTGTACAGTGTCTCCACCACCTGAGTTTATTTCCGGTTGTTGTAAAACAGTATAATTGATAATGAAATTTTTTGGATATTTTTGTCCTAGACATGGAATATTATATAGTGCTCTAGCTTTTACTTTTTGAGAGACAGAAAAAGGCGCTGAGCGTTTTGGTGTTGTGTCAATCATCCTAGACTCAGATCTCCATTCTACCTCTCACTCAATGCTTGGCCTTAAGCAGGTATTTAACTTTTTTTTAGATCCAATTGGTTTGTCAAATGACTTCAATAACATATTCTTCACATAGTTGCTGTGAAGATTGGTGAGTCATGGCACAGCACACAGCTGAACATAGAAGACATTCAAGCAATGCCAGATTCCTTTAGGATGCAGGTAGACATTCCTAGGGCTTATAATAGATTTAGAAGTAGAATTAGTCTTTTACTTCTTCAGATCTCCTTTGAAGTCTGAGTGACTACAGAACCCATGGACACCCACCTTTAGTCCCTAAATGCTGTGTTTCTGGCTAGGGCCTGGTTGCATCTTGATTGGAAACTATTAGTTAAACATTTATAAGAACTAATACTGTAACTTTTGTTTAAGCTAAAAAATTTTTTCTTGAATTTTAGTTTATTGGTCTTAGTTAATACTATAACTTTTACGTTGCTAAAAAGTTATAATCCAACTGTGTTCTCTGTTGACATTAACTGAAATACATGTTCTTTTCTAGAGACCTTATTCTGTAAATCATAATATAAAAATATATCTTATGAAATTCTTTATAGATATCTCATTTAATTCTTACCATTCTATTAATAAAATACATTTTTATGTCATTTATATGTATTGAGTATCTTGTCTGAAATCACACAACTAGAAAGTAGAAAGTTGTCATTTGAACACAACTCTGTGTGATTCTTTACCTGGTTATCTTAGCCATTTTGCTGAATGGCCTTTCCTTCTTTCCCTTATCGCCCATTTCCATGTATGTGTGTATTGTCATTCTCTACTAGCTCTTTCTTCTTATATGCAAATAGGCCAGCTGTCTACCTTTAAACAAACAGGGTCTTTAATCCTGCTGCTCCCATACTCAAGACAAATTGGCAAGTATGTTATTATCTGTGCTGTGAAGTGAAATTAGATCTCTTTTGATTTCAACAGCAAAACCTTATGTTTTATCTTTTTTAAAAGACCTTAAATCACAGGTTAGAGCAATTAACATCTATGTTACTAATAATATTTCCAGTAGTATGAATGCTTTGGTAATGGTTAAATGGTTCTGAAATCTACACATGAGATGCTTCCCTTAAAGGGGATTTTTGGCCAGTTCACCAATTATTTGGAAGAGAAAGTCTAGGTTGATTATATTGCTTTGCGTTATTAGAATATCTGAGAAAGTGGTACTTAAATTAGTTTGCTAGTGCTGCGATGATAAAGTGCTACATACTGGATGGCTTCAACAACAGAACTTTATTTTCTCACAGTCCTTGAGGCTGGAAGATCCTTTGGGACAAGTCCAGGTGCTGGCAGGGTTGATTTCTCCTGAGACCTCTCTCTGTGGCTTGCAAGGTGGCTGTGTCTTGACATGGCCTCTTCTCTGTGTGACCCTCCCCCTTCTTATAAGGATGTCAGATTGGATTAGGGCCCACCCTAACGACAGCATTTTAACAATCACCTATCTAAAGACCTTATTATTTCCAAGAACATTACATTCTGAGGACCTGAGACTTAAGCGTATGAATTTGGGAGGACACAATTTAGCCTATAATAATGCTATAAAGAGAAGTTCAAAAATGAAGATGGAGATTTTATTTTTTAAGAAAAATATAAGTTTGCTTTTAGAGTGTTAAATTGGGAATATATACTAGATAGTTGATGTTGTCACTTGGGATTTGGAAGAGAACACAAGGTTGGTTGCTTGATTTGGAAAGCATTTGCTTAGAGGTAGTATATTAAAATTAGAGCAACATAAGGAAATTGATTTTTCTCCACATTTCTGGGACAAGAGGAAAAAATAGTATAAGTAATTGTAAAAATTCTTAGAAAGTATGAAGAAAGGAGCCCACAAGAGAAATTTGAAGAATGAGATTTGTTTCTCATGGACTTATTTCAGTTGGTCAGTTTATTTTCCTTTTTTTTTTTGAGACGGAGTCTCGCTCTGTCGCCCAGGCTGGAGTGCAGTGGCGCGATCTCGGCTCACTGCAAGCTCCGCCTCCCGGGTTTACGCCATTCTCCTGCCTCAGCCTCCCGAGTAGCTGGGACTACAGACGCCCACCATCTCGCCCGGCTAGTTTTTTGTATTTTTTAGTAGAGACGGGGTTTCACCGTGTAGACCAGGATGGTCTCGATCTCCTGACCTCGTGATCCATCCATCTCGGCCTCCCAAAGTGCTGGGATTACAGGCTTGAGCCACCGCGCCCGGCCTATTTTCCTTTTTTTAAGTGCCAGAAATTTTAATACAGCAATTGTAATGAAAATGTTTTTCAGATTGTAAATATTTTGGAAGGGATTTACTTAAAACAAGTTACTGATCCAACCAACTTCTTGAGTTCCAAAGCCATGGAGACATCTTACGGTGCTCCAGACAATCTACCCCTTTTTCTGTCCCTGGCAGCTGTAGCTTCAACATTCGAGATAAGAGTTATGTGAGATTTGTGCTCTTTCCTTTGAAAGTGGAGGACTTTTCTGGGCATGGGTGCCTGATATCCTGAGGTGGGATCATTGCCTCCTCTTTCTGTTTTCCCCAAATATATCTGCGAAGTCTAGGTTGTTGAAATTTTCCTGGCCCTAAGCACTATTTTAGGGGATCTAAGAGGAAGAAAGGCTTTCAGCACACCTCAAGTTGATAGAAGATAATGGCAACTTGATTGTCCTTTCTTTTAACCGTCTCTATATCTTTTTACAAAATAAGGTTACATCCACACTTTTTTTTTTTAAGACAGAGTCTGGCTTTGTTTCTCACAATGGACTACAGTGGTGTGATCTCACAGCTCACTGCAGCCTCCACCTCCCCAGTCTCAGGTGATCCTCCCAGCTCAGCCTCCCAAGTGGCTGAGACTAGTGGTGCATGCCACCATGCCCTGCTAGTTTCTGTATTTATTTATTTTTACTTATTTATTTTTTTTTTTGGAAAGACAAGGTTTTGCCTTGTGGCCCAGACCGGTCTCAAATTCTTGAGCTCAAGCCATCTGCCTGTCTCAGCCTCCCAAAGTGCTAGGATTTCAGGCATGAGCCACCACATGTAATTTCTTTTATGTAATAATGGAAAGTGCAACTCTTTTCTTTACAGAATGTTTGCTTTCAGCCTTGCCCCACGTACATACACATCTTCAGCAACATCCAGTTTGTTACCAGGTCTCTCAGTTTATTTTTTAAAAGTTGTATTTTATTGAGGTGAAATTCACATAGCATCAAATTAACATTCAAAAGTGAATAATTCTTTGGCACTTGGTAGATTCACAATGTTTTGCAACTAACACCTCTATCTCATTCTAAAACATTTCATCACCCTAGAAGGAGATACTATACTATTAAGCATCCATTCCATATTCCCCACCTCTTCTCAGTCCTTGGTAACATCAATCTGCTTTCTGTCTCTATGGTTTTACCTGTTCACATAAATGGAAATCATACAGCATGTGAACTTTTGTGTCTGGCTTCTTAACAAAATGTTTTTGAGCTTCCTCCACATTGTATTTTGTATCAGTACTTCATTCCTTTTTATAGCTGGATAATGTTCCATTGTATGTATATGCCACACATTTAGCCATTCATCCACTAATGTGTATTTATTTCCTACCTTTGGCTATTGTGAATAGAGCTGCTAGAAGCCTGGTGTACACATATCGGAGTACCTGTTTTCAGTTCTCTTTGATATATATGAAGGAGCATAATTGCTGGACTATGTGGTGATTTTATGTAACTTTTTGAAAAACTACCTGTTTTCTGCAGTGACTGAACCATTTTACATTCCTGTCAGCAGTGCATAAAGGTTTCAGTTTTTCTACATCTCTTGCCAGCACTTACATTATGGTCTCTTCTACCCACTTAAAAAAAAAATCCTAGTGGGTGTGAAGTGATACCTTATCAAGGTTTTGGTTTGCAATTCTCTAATGGCTACTGATGATGAGCACTGTTTTATGTGTTGGTTGGTGATGTGAATATCTTCTTGGAAAAAATATCCAAGTTTTTTGTTGATTTTTTTTTCTTGTGTTATAAGAGAATGATCTATGTATTCTGGATACTAGACCCTTGTCAAATATATGACTGGCAAATGTTTTCTCATATTCAGTAGGTGGTTTTTCACATTTTTTTTTTTTTTGAGATAAGGTTTTAATTCTGTTGCTCAGGCTAGAGTGCAGGGGCACAATCATGGCTCACTGTAACACTGCAGCCTCAGCTTTCCCAGGCTCAAGTAATTCTCCCACCTCAGCCTCTCGAGTAGCTGGGACTATAGGCATGCACCAGCACACTTGGCTAATTTTTAACCCCCCCGAGACAGAGTCCTGCTCTGTTGCCCAGGTTGGAGTGTAGTGGCGCGATCTCAGCTCACTGCAACCTCTGCCTCCTGTGTTCAAGTGATTCTCCTGTCGCAGCCTCCCGAGTAGCTGGGATTATAGGCACGCACCACCATGCCTGGCTAATTTTTGTATTTTTAGTAGACACGGGGTTTCACCATATTGGCCAGGCTGATCTCAAACTCCTGACCACAGGTGAGCCACTTGCCTTGGCCTCCCAAAGTGCTGGGATTATAGGCATAAGCCCCCACACTTGGCCTGATTTTTGTATTTTTTTGTAGAGAGCGTTTTGCCATGTTGCTCAAGCTTGTCTTGAACCCCTGAGCTCAAGTGATCCACCCACTTTGGCCTCCCAAAGTGCTGGGATTACAGGCATGAGCCACGACACCTGGCCATGTTTTTTTTTTTTTTTCTTTCCACTTTCTTGACAATATTCTTGGATGCCCAGTAGTTTTTAGTTTTGAAAAAGTTCATTTATCTATTTTTTCTTCTGTTGCGCATAATCTTGATGTCATATCAAAGAAACAATTGCCAAATCCACGATCATGAAGATTTATTATCTATGTTTTCTTAGGCTTTTATAGTTTTAGCTCTTATATTTAGGCCATTGATCTATTTTGAGTTAATTTTTGTGTATGGTATGAGGCAGGGGTCCAACTACATTTTTTTAAAGAGATAAAGAGATAAAGTCCTGCTTTGTCACTCAGGCTGGAGTGCAGTGGCGTGAACATAGCTTACTGCAGCCTTGAACCTCTGGGCCCAAGTGATCCACCCACCTCAGCCTCTCAAATAGCTAAGACTTCACCAAGGCTGGCTAATTTTTGTGTTTTTTTTAGAGATGGGGTCTTGCTATGTTACCCAGGTTGTTCTCAAACTCCTGGCTTCAAGTGATCCTCCTGCCTCAGCCTCCCAAAGTGTTGGGATAACACGCGTGAGCCACCGTGCTGGGCACCAACTTCATTTATTTGAATGTGGAAATCCGGTTGTCCCAGCACCATTTGTTGAAAAGATTATTATTTCCTCACTGGCAGGTCGTGACACCCTTGTTCAGTGTATTGCATCTCTTATACAGAACATACAGTGGAATCTTCACTTTTTTATCCCACATTGCAGTACCTTTGGCTGGGTTAGTTTATGTGCATTTGATGTTATTGATATAGTTGCATTTATGTACACCAGTTTACTTTTTCATTTCCTAAATGTTTCAGGGTTTTTTCCTTGGGTCTTTCCTCATTTCTTTTACTTGAAAGCAGTATTTTCTTTGGTAACATTTAGTTCTAATGTCATTTTCACAATTTTTTTTTTTTTTTTTTTTTTTGAGACAGCATCTTGCTCTGTTGCTCAGGCTGGAATGCAGTGGCAGAATGTTGGCTCATGGCAAACTCCATCTCCTG